>NW_028274822.1:77125191-77278254 GCF_037043125.1 Eumetopias jubatus | reverse complement strand
ATCTAAAAATTCTTATTTCCGAGGTATTAACTACGGCAGGATCTCCCAATGCTTCACACTTTTTCATCTCACTTTACTTTTTTTTTTTTAAAAGAACAGTTTATTTTATTTATTTATTTATTTTTTAAAGATTTTGTTTATTTATTTGACAGAGAGAGAATGAGAGAGAGAGAGCACGAGAGGGAAGAGGATCAGAGGGAGAAGCAGACTCCCTGCTGAGCAGGGAGCCCGATGTGGGACTCGATCCCGGGACTCCAGGATCATGACCTGAGCCGAAGGCAGTCGCTGAACCAACTGAGCCACCCAGGCGCCCATCTCACTTTACTTTCTAAAATTAGGAGGGTAGACTGTTGTTTCTGACCTCAACAGAAACAAATGGATGCCTGTGCCTGTGTTGCTCTTTTTCGTCAATTTAAGATTTAGTGAAGACAGGAACATTTCTATTGCCCTTTTTTCAAAGGCAAACTATGGAATCCCACAGGTAAAGATAACGTCCATATCCTGACACTGAACAGTCAAATCTCCTGTGAAAAACATGAGGAAGCACTTCATCTTGTGCACTGGCAGATGCGCTCTAACAACTCCTGTCAGGCCTAGAGGCTATCAAAAACATTGATATTATACATAATATTACATTTCAAACGTGTATAGAAATCATTTTTGGAAAATAACATCTGCTTACGAAATGTGAACATGCTAGCACATTTTGTCACAGACACTGAACATGTTAGAACATTCTGCTATCCTAAAACAACTTGACGATGAAGTTTTTCTTTTTTCACATTTACCAGAAAACCTTCTGCCACTTACATTCTCTAAGTTTAGGGACTCAGTCGCATAGATGCATTATGTTTTATCAATCACTTATGTTTACTTCACTAGAGGTTGCCTGTATCAAGTTTAAGTAGGAATATGTACACTTTACTATTAAGTCTTTAAAAATTCCTGAGGACAGAAGGAACTATTTAGCTGATGATAAGCCTAGGATGTAGTTAGAAACACAAGTTCTCCCCCCTCACACCAGCTGTCTTAGCCAACAGTCTGCTGGGTCATGTTGTATTTTAATCAATACAAATAGATAATTACAAAAATAGCTAAAGTAAAGACTGAATGGAACATAAACTCAAATATCAAACTGCACTGTCCAATATATATATAGCAGCCACTAGCACTAAAACGGCCATTAGCCACTAGCCACATGTGGTTATTTAAATTTAATTAAAAATTTGGTTCACTGGTTATACTAGTTGAATTTCAAGTGTCCAGTAGCTGGTGGCTATTGGATTGAATGGCCAGATAAAGAATATTTCCATCAAAGCAGAAAGTTCTTATGACTGCACTGACATATACTTGTATAGGAAGATGCCCATATTTTATTTAAAAACTGGGCTTCTGGGGTTTTCTTGGTGGTAAGAGTAACATCCGACATTTTATTGAGTGCTTAATTCTCACAACCATTCTGTGAGGTTAAGTCCTACATGTCCACAACCCCCTAGCCAAAACAATACCTTGTGAACAGATGTGTTGCAGAATTCCAAATTTTTTGGATCTTACACAGAAAACACCCTCACTGGGGTCTAGTGCAGTACCCCATAATCAAATATTAATGTTTCTGTAGTGAAACATGAATAACCACACTAAATAAGATAAAGATTAGAAACCGCTTCATATCAGCTTAGGTCAGGTTTTGCTTCCAGAAGAATTACAGAAAAACTCTGGGTTTTCAGAATTTGGGGTTTGGGAATTGTGGACATGTGTGATTATCACCATTTTGAGGTGAGGAGCCAGGTGCGGTTCTGAACATAGGCAGCCTCACTCCAGAGTCTCCCAAATTGACTCGATCATCTGATGACAAACTTGGGAGTCAGGAAGCTCTAGTTTCTATCTTTAATTATACTATAACTAGCCATGTGATCTTCCCTGGGCAAGGCTTTACATCTTTCTGGTCTCTATAAAATCCTCTTTTGGCTTAGATAAACTTGAAGGCCCAACTAATCTTTATTTTCAAGATTCTAGGTTTTTATATGTTTTTCCTCCAAAATTTTAAGTATTACCAAAAATATGTCTGTTTGGCTGATCACTGGCATGTTATAGGTAAATTAGCACTGTTTTCAGGCCACTGAAAACTGATTATTTACTTTTTTTGAGTATAGTTGACACCCAATGTTACATTAGTGTCAGGTGTAAAACATAGTGATTCACCAAGTTTGCACATTATGCTATGTTCACCACAAGCTACCATACAACTGTTACATACAACTATTATAATATTGTTGCTTATATTCCTTATGCTGTGCCTTTTATTCCTATGACTTATTAATTCCATAACTGGTTGGTTTAGTCAACCCAAGAAAAATCCTTCTCTTGAGTCACTTTTTAAAAAAACTGGCCAGCCCTAGGGTCTAACCCACAGCTCTTTTGTTCCTCACTGCTGATAATGACGGGAGAAGAGGGCCTCATCCATACCACTCTCTCCTCTTCTCTTGGTGCACAAAAAGAAGTGAGGAAAGAATCAACAGCACTTCCGAAGTATGCAGAGATCCTAGAACTTTACTACAGTATTGGGGTCTGGGCTTTGGGGGTACAACCAAAGTAGGGGAGGCAGGAAGGGAAAGGTATTCCAAGGAAAAAGGGGAGGTAGTCTGCCAATTCTAGGAAATCAAAGCCCTGCCATCTTCTTTATTTCACAACCTCCTCCTATCCCATACTTCAAACTCCCAAAGCCATCAGCAGAAATGTTTCATCTCTCAAGACCTCCTAGGGAGGTGTTTTTTCCAGAGACTCGATGCACATTAAAGACAGGAACACACTCTACACCCCGAAACAAGGGAATTCCTACTGAAATTTAAAAAGAAACTAAATACATGTATTTTAGACATGCCAAAATCAGGTTAGCCAAATGTACTTAAAACAGAGGTGGGAGACTTTGCCAAGTGATGTATTAGTACAGGTTAGCTATTGAGGTATTTTATATGGTCACTATGAAACCCCTAATTCTTTCACTACATTCCCCCAAGCCTTAATAGACAAAGACAAAAAGCTACCAGAAAGTTCTCTCATATACAGTAAGATTATATATTCTACACCCTAAGATTTTTAGAACCATGCTGGATTTTATTTAGTAATTACTCTACAAACATCTATTTCTAGCT
This sequence comes from Eumetopias jubatus, assembly GCF_037043125.1. Classification (NCBI taxonomy): domain Eukaryota; kingdom Metazoa; phylum Chordata; class Mammalia; order Carnivora; family Otariidae; genus Eumetopias; species Eumetopias jubatus. Next base: position 77,275,102 of record NW_028274822.1, on the reverse strand, counting down.
GCTTTACCAGCAAGTGCTTATAACACAAATCATGCCAAACTGAGACACAGAGAGTACTGTTCTATAATGTGTTCTATGTGTCAGCCTTCCAGCTATACAATGAAAGCATTCTTATCCATCCAACAAACCAAGCAACTAATATTCCAACCCGGCACAGACAGTGCCCTAAACTAGCACTATGCAAACTTTTTCATCTTGTAACTATTTACACTCTTGAAATGAAGATCCCTTAGCGTTTTTGTTCCTGTGGGTAATAACAATTAGAAATTAAAACTGAGAAAAATTAAAAACATTTACTAACTCATTTAAATCTAACAAAACCATTACATATGAGCATAATTTTTTAAAATATTTATTTACTTTAGAGAGAGAGAAAGAGAGAGCAGGGGGGAGGGGCAGAGGGGGAGAGTGTCTCAAGCAGACTCTGCCTTGGGTTGGCGTTGAGCTTAGAGCCAAACACGGGGCTTCATCTCATGACACAGAGATCATGACCTGAGCCAAAACCAAGACTTAGACACTTAACCAACTGCACCACGCAAGTACCCTGAGCATAAATTTTTTAAAAGAAAAAGAACTATTTTCTAAAACAAAAAAGAATTTAGTGAGACAAGCGGCATTCTCTTACATTTCTTCATAGCTTTTTAATGTCTGGCTTAAAAGGAAGACAGCCAGACTCTTCATACCTGCTTCTGCATTCAGTCTGTTGCCATACACTGCTTTAGTTGAATGCTACAGAGAAGGATATCTGGCCTTACATAGGTGGGTAGTTGGAAAAGGGAGAGGTATTGTAATAACATTTTTAGATAAATGAGGATCCTCTTCTTTCATACAACACTGAACTTCAGCCAGTGGTAATTTCTTAAAGGTTAGCTTCAAAGTGAAATCTGAAACCGTATCAGTGAATTTTTGTTATTATGTTAAAATCCAATGGATTATATGTTATGTTAAAATCCAATGGATTATGCCTTACTTTGAATGGATCTTCTACCCATGGATGATTTTTATAACATCACATATTGGTCATCTGGAAAACACTGATTCACTGAGATACATAGCTTTTCCACATGTTGTCACATTTCGTTATACAGTATCTGAAAAACCACATTTGTTAATATCATTCCTGAGGCTAATGATAACAGATAGACATTTTCCAAAATTCTAATTTTCACTAAGAAGTTCAAATTTCATCACTGGCGAAAGTACTGTGTGCGCACGTGTGTGTGTGTGTGTGTTGAGTGACAGGCTCACTTTATTCATTTTGGAGAAACTAACTGTCAAACATCAAAGGGTGAGTAACTCTAGTTTGTCTGCTAGTCATTCTTTAAGTAAAAACAGTGTTCCAAGAAAAAAGTAGCCAATTCAGCCAGCATCTGACATGACTGACTGCACAAGTGTTTTTTCAAGAAAACCAATGATACTTTAGTAACAGCAGAAGTGCTTAATGAGAACTTTCCATTTCATTATTAAAAAATGTGTTCTCAAGGGCTGAGATTTAATAAAAGTAATTTTCACTGCTTCACCCTAAGTGAAACTGCCTTTTTTTCTTTTTTTAACAGTGTGTGCATGGTGGTGAAGAATACAGTGATTACGAGTATAGTTTGATGACACTACCTTGATTCCTGTTATAGCCCAGCAGTGGTTTTAACCATCACCACTTTTCACCATAAGAAAAAAAAAACAAAACTCAAAATGAAAAAGACAAATAACTTTAATGGCATTATGCAGTTTGACCCTATAGCCCCCCTGAAAGGGTCTGAGGAACCCTGAGGGATTTAAGGACCACACTTTGAGAATTGCTGCCTTATACATTTATCCACAAGCCCTGGCTATACAAACTGCTAGCATATTCTCATGTGCAATTCTAAAACAAAACAACAAGAAGTAGTGAACAATTTTTTTGCTATGCAAGATTTTTGGCTTTAAATATGGTATGTAAAATGACTTATATATAAGGCCTTAGAAATGCAACAATCTTTCCCTTTAAGGTAGAGTATGTTGAAAGAAGATTTAATGTGTATTTTTTTTAAAGGTTTTATTTATTTGTGTGTGTGAGAGAGAGAGAGCACACACACGAGTGAGGAGTGGCAGAAGAAGAATCTGAAGTAGACTCCACACTGAGTGGGGAGCCCGATGCAGGGCTCAATCTCACAATGGCGAGATCATGACCTGAGCCAAAACCAAGAGTTGGAAGCTTAACCAACTGAGAGCCACCCAGGCGCCCCTTAATTTGCATCTTTATCTAAAATATTTGTCTAACATTATAATGCCCACAATCCCCTTCCACATTTTTCCATATTATAAGGAAAAAAAACCCAAATATATATCCTAAGCTTAATAATGGAATAGGTAATCTTATTAAATAAAATTTTAATAAATTAAATCTGTGCAAGATACAAAGTAAGACACTTAAGATGGTTACAATCTAAGAAAGACACAGCATACAAGGTGAAAGAATGTAATGTTTTAGTAGAGAGATAAAGTGTTATGGGAGGTGCTACGGGTTGCCACATACCAGGAGTGGGCAAACTATGGCCTACTGCTAGTCAGTAAACACAGTCAAGCTCATTCATCATTCATCCAGGTATTGTTTATTGCTGCTCTAGTGCTTCACTGGCAGAGCTGTAAAGTTGTGACAGTCTCCACATGGCTCACAAAGCTCAAAATATTTACTATCTAGTCCTATATGGAAACAGTTTGCTAACCCTTGTATACTGTTGTTACTGTGCAAGGCCACCTGGCTAAGAGGGCCAGCAAATGTTAAAATACAACCTACCTCTTCCTCCTAGAGGATGCAGCCTGACATTGGGCACAAAGTTTGATGAGCAGAACCTTGTGTCCTAGTGGGTGGATGCAACTACCTGGTGGGAGGGTCATCTTTTCCTTTCACAAAAGTGACTGTTTATGAGCCTGAGCCCACTCGGCCAGGGAGGCACTATTTCCTGCTTTGCACAAAGAGGTGTGTGTATGTAGTCTAGCAAGAGTCACGAACATCTCTGAGTCACACCATGAAGATGGGTGGATTTCCAATATCAGAATCTTTCTGGATCAGAAATGAATTTTCATTCTTTCATATCCCTTCATTAGCACCAAACACTTTATGGAAAGAACATATATGAGATGTACCATATGTTAATATTTTACATTTTACCCAGCCAGTATAGTAAAAAATTATTTCCATCAGAAATGCAAAATCTGTGGACTGAGCAAATTCCTATGAAAGAAAGGTATTAGTCTCTAAGGCAGTAAAGATGATTTGTAGTCATTTTGTTTTCAGATGGATTTTACTGCGTAGGACAGATTAAGAAAGGGTTTACAGTGCTCCAGTGAAACAGAAAGACCACCCCATACTGAAGGATTCCATGGCAATATATGCTTCCTTTCTTTCCTGTGAACTACTCTTTTAGACAAATCCTCATATTGCAATTTCAAAAGCATGTGCATTTTTCTGTGATTTGAGCATACACTCAGCAACATAATTGTGACCTCTGTGTTAATACATCAGCAGCCAGAAGTAGACCTGTATTAGCTGTAACAGATGTATTTTTAAGGCAAGGGAAAAACCTAGGCAATTGTTTTTCTCAAAGTAGACAGGTACAAGCTGGAATAAAGAGGTTTGTGTATTTTCATTTGACCAAGGAACTCATTTTCAGAAAAGAAACTTATAACGCAGCTTTTCAAAGACATTTTGTATCATTATTCTAATCTCAAGATTGCCTTAGAACTTGAACTAAATAAATTTCCTTACAAATTTACAAAAATTTGTGTTGACATGCTGGCCAAAATTAATATTTCATAAAGGAACTGTTCCTGGATGTCTAAATACTCTCATAATATATGCCCATAAAACTAGTTAAGGCCTATGTATATACCCAAAACAATTGAAAGCAGGGACTCAACAGGTACTTGTATACATGTTCATAGCAACAGTATTCACAACAGCCGAAAGATGGAAGCAACCAAAGTGTCCAGCAATGAATGAATGGATAAAGCAAATGTGGCGTATATATATATACAACTGAGTATTATGCAGGCTTAAAAAGGGAGGCAATTCTGAAAATACGGTAAGCTAAATAAGCCAGACACAAAAGGACAAATAGTGTTTGATTCCATTTATATGAGGAGCCTAGAAGAGGTAAATTCGTAGAGAGACGAAGTAGAGTAGAGGTTGCAGGACTGGGAGTTATTGTATAATGGGTACAGAGTTCTGTCTGAGATGATGAAAAAGCTCCAGAAATGGATAGTGGTGATGGCTGCACAGCAACCTAAGTGAATGGACTTAGTGCAACTGATCTGTATACTTACAAATGGTTAAACTGGTAACTTTTGTGTTGATTTTATCACAATAATTCTTTTTAAAAAAAGGGATTTTTTAACATTGCTCTTAAAAACATGCAGCAAACTGATTTTCACTTCATGAGTCTCATTACAAGATTATTCTCTGCCATTTAATGCTGATAATATAATAACTTTACATATTATTCTGTAAACAAAGTCTTGAAAGCATGCACACAATTCCAAAATTTGGACTTTAAGAAGAAATTTGCAATGCTACAGGGGTGCCTGGTGGCTTAGTCAGTTAAGCACCTGACTCTTGATTTTGGCTCAGGTCATGATCTCAGAGTCTTGAGATCAAGCCCTACTTCAGGCTCCACGCTCAGCGGGGAGTCTGCTTGAGATTCTCCCTCTCCCTCCTCCTGCGCTCACGTGCTCTCTAAAATAAATAAATAAATCTTAAAAAAAAAAAAGTGGATGCTACAGGTTGACACTTAGTCATTTCCTGGTAGCTAACCTCTCCTAGTGACAAATCTATTTCCATAGAAAAGCAAAAAGACCCTGACAATTTAAGTCACAGTGCCTCCATTACTTCTGTCAAGATAAACCAGAGTTAAAAGGAAATGTCCAAGAACAAGGGGAATTTCTAAGACCGTCTGAATTTCAGTAAGAAATCTCCAGTGCCCCATGAAGGTACTTCTACCTTCACAGACTATAGTCACCACAAATTCAACACATCTAAAACCAAACAAATCTCCCCATCACCTTGCAAAATCTAATGTCTGTTATTCACTCCAACAGTAATAACTGCTTCTGTCACTGTCCCATCCTATCTAATGCATCACTGCATGCATGACTATTGAAATTAGTACTCTGATAAGTGCTGGCACTCCAAGATAAAGACCCAGCCCCCTATCACCCAACAAGAATTGTCTGATAAGGAAAGAGAGAAGTAAAGAGGCTATCAAGTTAAGTGGATAGGTGTAGAGGCTCAGCTTGGAGGCTTATGTGAGAGTACAGTCTGCTGGGAGATTACAAATAGTCCAGTAGTTCAGCTGGGCTAGAGAAGACTAAGAGAAGCAAGAGATGTGAGGGAGCAAGCATGGGTGGGAAAAACAGAGCAAGAGAATGAGCAAGAGCTAGAATGTACTTCCACAAGAGTATTTCTTGGGGGGTTACAATGGTTGGGGGAGGGGGAGAGGGTGGTGATGTAGTGAAAAGAACAACGGCCAGAAAGGTTAAACAGGCCAGGTCCAACTTTCTAGGGATTCAGGGTGGATTGCCATCTCTGCCAGTGTCTTCCTGACACAATCTGGCTTCTGCCCTCAGTACTCCATGCAACATGCTCTTCCCCTCCCCAAGATCAACAACAATCTTATTTCATCTATTAAACTTCAGTCAGTATCTTACTTGACATGCTCCCTCTGGCTCCTTGCAAGATCTGACAAGTGACTGCCTCCTTTTCCTGAAACAATTTTGTTCCAGCTTCCACAGTTTTCTTCTGCATTTCTTCCTGTACCTCTGGCTCCTAAACTTCTTAGTCTCCTTTTTCTCTGCCCATCAGGGTTCTGTCATCAGTTCTCTTCATTTCTTATTCCACAAATTGTCTTTGGGTGACACTGTCCACTGTCATGGGTTCAGTTACCATCTCTACAGGCTGATGACTCCCTCCTCTAAGCAATAACAATCTTCTATTAAGTAGTGCATCACGTAGATGAAGTAACTGAAACATAGGTTAATCAGCCTTTTTCTTTTTACTATAGTCATTGTGTTTTGTATAATTCACTCCACCATGAAGAAATTTTAAAAGGATAACATGGAAAACTATTACAGGAAGAAGCAGGCTAAAGAACAAGTTATCACATAATCCCACTTTTATTAAAAATGGGACTATTTCACATTTTTGTATTACGTGAATTTTTAAAATAACACGAACATTTTTAAAAACTGTGTTTAGGATCTCAGAAGACATGTTAAGAAAAAGAAGTGCTTGTGATTTCTGATTTGGCTCTATTTTTCATTTATTTTTAACCAAATGCTAAAAGCTTATGTTCTACAGTTAAATGTAACATCCCATCTACAGAATTTATTTTTAAAAAGCCAAATTTAAAGGTAAAAGTTTTCTTAAACTTTAAAAGCACCGACATTACAATTACATACATATTTTAAGATTTATTTAGTCATACAATCACACCAATTGAGATCCTGATTCAGCACTAAATGCTACTTGCAGGTAAATGTTATTTTTCTGGTTACTGACCACCCCTCTTTTGACACAGGAAATGACAACAAACTCTCACACTCTAATTCATTTGAAAAGGCAGCTTAAAAAAATTTTAAGCAGCTACTATAACAGATTTTTTTAAAGATTTATTCACTTGACAGAGAGAGAGAACAAGTCGGGGGAAGAGGGAGAGGGAGAAGGAGATTTCCCACTGAGCAGGAACCCCCCCTCCCCCCCAATTCAAGGCTGGATCCCAGGACCTGGAGATCATGACCTGAGGACCTGAGCCCAAGGCAGATGCTTAACCATCTGAGCTACCCTGGCGCTCGTATAACAGAATTTTTTCAAAAAGATTTTATTTATTTATTGAGTGAGTGAGCAAAAGCCTGTGAGTGGGTGGAGGGGCAGAGGAAAAGAGAATCTAAAGCAGACTCCCTGCTGAGTGCCAACGTGGAGCCCAACATGGAGGTCAATCCCATGACCCTGAGACCACGACCTAAGCCGAAACCAAGATTCAGACACTCAACCCACTGAGCCACCCAGGTGCCCCTGTAACAGATTATTAAGAACGTTTTTAGAAAGTTTATTTGCAGATAGGGCTGAACAAACATTAAAGAGTAGACAGACCCCTCAGTCCCTTTCCCATAGTATGTCCTCCCCTCTATGACACTACCTTAAATCGACTGGACAGTCATATTTAGTAACACAAATGGAACATCTTTATTACTAAAGTCTTAAACTCTGGGAAGAGGATATAGGTACAGAAGGAGAATAATATCAATAGGAGCAAGTCTCTCTTGTCTCACAGAAGAGTGGAATTCCAGAGAGACTAACTGAAAGATTAGCTTCTATTTAAGTGAGCAGATTACATATGGTATACTAGGATTCTGGGTTTGTCATTAGGATTTTATTTTTTTTTTAAAGATTTTATTTTTATTTATTTATGAGAGACAGAGAGAGAGAGAGAGAGAGAGAGAGAGAGAGAGAGGCAGAGGGAGAACCAGGCTCCCAAGGAGCAAGGAGCCCGATGCGGGACTTGATCCCAGGACTCTGGGATCATGACCTGAGCCGAAGGCAGATGCTTAACCATCTGAGCCACCCAGGCGCCCTATCTGCTGCAGTTTTAATCTCACCTAGAAATACTACTTTTGTCAATGGAATAAAATCATAAAAATGATACAATATTTTGGAAAATCAATCAGGTAGAAATATCCAATGTAGAAGGAAGGGGTAGAAGAGATGAGACTGGAATGAAGGAGACCAACTAAAACTCGTATAAGAATCCAGGCCTTAAGTGAGAAAGCCCAGATTAATAAGTGGAAACAGAAGAGGTAAAACAGTTACAAACTATATTTTGAAAGAAATACCGAGACCCGGTGACAACACTGGGCAAAGGGAATGAAGGAGAGACAAGAGTGAAAATTTCTACAGGATGACAAACAGTGATCCGGCCACTTAGCCTGACAGTGGGGACACCTGACTGGACACCAAAATCCAGGTCCAGGTACCTCACATTGGTAGTAGAGGCAGCTGGAAGTCACCAACCAAGACAGAAGAAGTCACAAACCAAGACAGAAGAATCCTCTAGACATAGACCATCTCCTTTTGGTCCAATGCTTCCCTAATCAGCAAGCCCCAGCAACCTGCAATACCCAGACACTCCACCTTCTTAATAAGGAACTAAGATACTCTGCTATTTTTTGACTTCAAAAGCCCTAATCCATTTCCTCTCCTTCAAATCTCATCTCCTAGAGCCTAGACACTGCTGGACTGGGTTCACTCTCTGACAGCAAAACATTTTCACCCAGCATTTAATCTTTGGTTTCAATTATCCCGAACAGTGGCACAATGGAAATTAGGAATTACTAAGAGAGAGTTTAGAGCTGAGGGGAAAAAAAGGTCATTTGGGGATACAACATGGAAGAGTTAAATGCTGAGCATATGTACTGAGCAAACTGGGGCGGTGAGGCAGATGCTAAGGAATTTGCCCCAAGTTATACAGAAAGTGTCAGAAACAGTATGTGAACACAGTATGGCTCCAAAGGTCCACACTTCTAACCACTACCCCATATTCTTTCCCAAAAAAGCAGAAGAGCGTGAGGGTTGAGAATAGGCCATTTGGTTTAAGAGAGATTATAGGTGATTTTCTAGAGCAGTTTCCATTGAATGGCAGATAGAAAGTGGAAGCAGTTAAGTCCCATCACTGCTGGAGGAAGTCTAGGACTAAACCCTGGAATGCAACTGAATGGTAATATGAAAGACAGGCAGGGTGACTTTGTTTATTGACATACTTTCAAAGATGGGAGACCTATGCCACTTGGAATAAAAGGAAAATGGAAATTCTTAGAGAAAGAGAGATTAAGGATAACCAGAGGAGAGAAATGATTATGTGGGCAAGATTCCAGAGAAAACAGGAAAGAAGGGGTTAGCTTTAGAGAGGAGGAAAAAAACACAAAAAACACAAAAAAACCACAAAACCACCTTCTCTACCAAGACCAGAAAGGTCAGATAAGCAATAATGGGCTGCCGTTACAGATGCGGTTTTATGAAAGTACTCATGACAGAAGGTCTCATCCTCTTCCGTGAAGTAGGATGTAGGCTTATCCAGTACGGAGTGAAGAAGGTGCAACAAGTTCAGAGAAGACAGCAGGTTTGGAAGTATCGTAAGCAGAAATTTCCTTAAATTCAAAGCTTGGTTTCCTAAGATAAATTAATCATGTACTTTTATAAGATTCATGTTAGAAACTCTTCATATTGAATTAATATATGAAAAGGGACAGTTGAATTCCCTTCAAAGAATAGTGAGTATCTAAGCACTGTGGAAATCAGCCAGGTAAAGACGCGAGACAGACATCAAGCGCTGGGTGTGGTGAACTGTGTGGAAGGTTTCCCAGAAGCCTGGTTGAAAAAAGGAGGTATTTTAAGCAGAAGAAATGACATATAAAATGGTAAGAAGATGGAAATGCACAAATTGACCTGAGGAGGGTAAATACCTAATAAAAATATGAGAACTGGGTCAGTGAAGCACGTGGAGCGCACAGAAGCGCCTGTGAGGCGGTACTGGTAAGACAGCAGGCTCTGCGGTCAGACGTCCGGGGTTCAGATCCTGACTCTGTCTTTTGCCAACTGTGACTCTGGGCAAGTTACTGCAGCTCTCCACTCCTCAGTGTCGTTACCACCACTCTCAGAGTTATTTGGTAGACGGAGTGTTAAATGTAAGTTCATGGGAATCACATATTCTTCAGCTAAGCGATGATGAAAAGAGAGAAGCTGGGAAATTTATTTTAATAATTTTATAGAGGATAAGAGCTAATATTTACTAAAGATTTGGCTCATTCTGAATAATTTTGTTATTTAATCCTCCTTACCACCGTAGGAAATGACTTTTATTATCCCTAATTTACATATAAGGAAACTAAGGAATATGGAGGTAAAATATCTTGCTTAGGTTACAAAGTATTAAGTGATAGAGTCCAGATTCAAATCTGGACAGTCTGGGTCCAGAAACTAGATCTAAAGTACACTGTTTACTCTGAATAGCTGCCATTTTGGATTTCCCAAGTAAAGGCTTCCCTCTGTTAGTGAAAATAATCAAGGACTGACTGCAGATACAATTATTTGTCATTTTCCAGCAGACAAATAAAGATCAGCTCCAGGGCCCAATTTTTTTCCAGAGAGACCCAAAGCTATGCTGAGTGACTACAGTGACTTAGGGCTGCTTGCAGCACGGAAGTGGGGGAAGAAATGTTAACTCTGTTGAGGTTAAACTCTTTTTACCTGATTTTACCTGAATTAGATATTACTCCAGATTATGAAGAAAAGGCATACCTACCCTTAATGTACCAGGTGCCAGGACTGGCCATAGATGAAGGTCCATAATAGGAAAACATCAGTAATTCGTGTGACAACTAAACTGGGAGGTAATTCAGTAATTTGCTTCCAAATCAATAGTGAAGTATGAGGTTTCCAAATAATATATTTAAAAGTAAAAGCTTATAGGATTCTGAACGTTGTAACATTACCTTTTATTCTATTTCCAATATATTTTATAAGGAATCTAAGACCACAGGTGCTGAGACTGACTTCAGAACCTGAATGTTCTAGTTACAGCATGTTAAAAATGGCCAACATTTATCAACTCAATGTAAAAGGCAATTCATTGTGCAACATTCATGTAACACACAAGTCTTCCAAAACCAATAAAAAAAGCTTTGTTGCTGCTTTCCCAATATTATAAACACATGTTTACACTAAGGTCATCCTTGAATTCCAAGTTCCCCATAGCCCCACCCCACCTTTATTTGGACAGGAGCCCAACTTCGACTCCTGAGCTTGCAGAGCATAGACCCTTGCAGAAAGAGAAATGCAGTTGTCTACTTCACCACTGCCTTGATTATACCGAGAATTTAGTGATTCAGAAGAAACAGGAATGGTAGGCCAAAACCTTAATAAAATTGGTCACAGGTGAGCTAATGTTTTACAACAAATATAAGGGTGATAATAGGAAAACAGCTGGCAAACTTCAGTATCACTAAACAACAACAAATCTCTTAAATAGTGTTTCCCAGATTCTATGGGACAAAAGTTTCTTAGACAATTGAATTGATTTGCATGACTAATACCGGTCGGTAGTGGACAAGGAGGTTTGTTAAATGCTGAGCTATACAAAATAAACTTAACTGCTGTGGGTTTTTGGTTTTTTTTCTTTAAAGTAGAGACCTTTCTGACGCTCATCATATATTTTCCCACAAAACTTATACTTCTCCCCCTTTTTTCCTTAGAGCAGCTTTTATATTCTATAACACACTTTTGGAGGAACTCTGCTCTAAAAGGAGTCTTTTTGCCAACACAAAGCCAGGTAAAAACTTGGTCTCTAACTCTTCATTCAGAAACTAAACACAAATAACCACAATCATAATAGCAAATAATATTTGTTAAGCATTTATCATGTGCCAAATATCAGCCTTCGGTATTTTAATTCCATTATTTAATTCTCATTACCACCCTATGAGACAGGTAACTTTCATTATCCCTAATTTAAGATGATGAAACTGCTGACCAGAAAGGTGTTCAAGAACTTGTTTGAGGCGCCTGGGTGGCTCAATTGGTTAAGCGTCCAACTCTTGGTTTCAGCTCAGATCATGATCTGAGGGTTGTAAGATCCAGCCCCATGTTGGGCTCCCTGCTCAGCAGGGAGTCTGATTGAGGTTTCTCTCCCCTGCCCTTCCCCCCACTCATGTGCTCGCTAAAATAAATCTTAAAAAAAAAGAACTTGTTCAATGGTACAAAATTAGTACGGGACAGAGTCTGGATTCAAATCCACACTATTTGAGCCCAGAGCTCTAAAGTACTCTGTGCTAAATAACTCCAAAAAGCAGACACTTTGTTGTCTAGAGAGGACTCTTCTGTCCTCAGCAATAACAAGAATATTTAGTTCCCTGTTTTTTTCAGAGCTACATGCAAAGAATCAGTGACTGAGGTCTTTAGCTGGAATTAATCCACTTTTATTACTCTAAAAAGATTCAGATCAATTAACTACTGTCTAGGACTCCAGGGAGCAGGGTGGGGCAGGAGACACAATAAAAATATACTATTAGAGACAGAAATAAGAAAGAGAAACCATAGGTGATTTTACTTATGAATTTTCAGATTAATCTTGAGCAAAAGTGAGACATTCATAAGAAAAATGTCAATATTTAAAAGTCACACTTCTAAGAAAAGACTATTTTTAGTTGGTAGCTATAATGGGTATAGGACTCTGTTCTATAACTGGAGATTTCTGCCACTTATGAGGATATTTTCAGAGGAAACTGTTGACTAAGAGTCACATTCTTGTTTAGAGTTTAAATTATGGTGTTTTAAAAGGTTGGGTTATATAGATTTTCCAAACTTTCCGTTTTCCTCTGCATACATATGACACAAATCCTCAAACAAGTGTTACCTGGCTTCCCATAAATAATAAACAGGAGAGAAAACTTTAAAAGGGGAGTAGTAATTCTTTAAAAAGTATCCAAGCAACCAAACCAGGCCCTATGAAAGTCCTGTGACACCAAGAAATTACACTGCTGTCATATAATAGTAACAATTACAACAGCTAATATTTTGGGGGTCTTATTATGTGTTAGACATTGTATGAGCTGTTAATATCCAACTCACTTTACCTTTACAACATCCCTTTGAGGAAGGCACTATTATTATCAGCTCTAGAGATGAAGGGATGGAGGTGCAGAGCAATGAACCACTTTGCCCAAGAAGGGAGCAGAGCTAGCAAGCCGACCCAGGCAATCTGGCTCCAGATCCAGAGGTCGTGCTCTAAACCACTGCACAATCTTCCTCCTCAACTTTGCTTATTCCCCAACTACAGTACAGGTCATTAAGTTGTGTATGATGGATCAAAACACACCTTCTAGGGGCACCTGGGTGGCTCAGTCGTTGTGTCTGCCTTCGGCTCAGGTCATGATCCCAGGGTCCTGGGATCAATCCCCGCATCAGGCTCCCTGCTCAGCGGGGAGTCTGCTTCTCCCTCTCCCCCCTTCCCCCGCTTGTGTTCCCTCTCTCATTGTGTCTCTCTGTCCAATAAATAAAATCTTAAAAAAAAAAAAAACCCTTCTAAAAGCTAACAGTAAACAAAGCACATGTGGACCATTTTCCAGGATAAGCTCATGCTAGGCCATAAAAACAATTTAAAAGAACTGAAATCATATTCTCAAACTACAATGGGATTAAATTAGAAATTACCCACAGAAAATCTGTGAAATCCCCAAATATCTGGAAATTAAACAACACACTTTAAATAATACAGGTCAAAATAAGAGATCACATGGGATATTAGAAAATACCTTGAACTTAATGAAGATGAAAACAAAACAAAACGTACTAAACTATGTGAAATGCAGCTAAAGCAGCCCATAGAGAGAAATCTACAGCATTAAATTATTATATAAGAAAAGAAAAAAAGGTTTAAAAATCAATGGTCTAAGGTTCTACCTTAGGAAACTAGGGGGAAAAAAAGGGCAAATTAAACTCAAAGCAAGCAAAAGGGAAGAAATAGTACAGAGCAGAAGTCAATGAAACTGAAAACCAGAAAATTTCTATAGAGATCAATAGCTAATTCCAAATTTTTATGGAGGTAAAGGAATTAGAATAGCCAAAACAATTTTGGGGGAAAAAGTTGGAAGATTAACATGAACTGACTTCAAGACTTACTATAAAACTACAGTATTTACACTGTGATAACTGATGAAGAATATATACACTGTTCTATGGAACAGAATAGAGATTCCAGAAATCCAAAAAGTTATGATCAATTGATTTTTGACATAGATGCCAAGTGGAAACGAATAGTCTTTTTCAACAGTGTTTGAACAACTGTACATTCAAATGCAAACCGACAAAAACCTCATACTGGATACAAAAATTAACTCAAAATGAGCCATAAACTTAAATGTAAAACTGAAATCCACAAAGCTTCTAGAAGAAGAGAGGAGAAAAACCTTTGTGACACTGGGTTAAGTAAAGGTTTCTTAAGACACAAAACACACTTATCATAAAAGAAAAATTGGTAAATCGGACTTTATCAAAATAAAAATTTCCGGGGGTGCCTGGGTGGCTCAGGTCATGATCCCAGAATTCTGGGATTGAGCCCCCCAGGGGCTCCCTGCTCAGCAGGGAGCCTGCTTCTCCCTTTCCCTCTGCCATTCCCCCTGCTTGTTCTCTCTCTCAAATAAATACATAAAATCTTTATAAAAAATAAAATAAGAACTGCTCTTCGAAAGACACTGTGGAGAAAATAAACTATGAAATGGGAGAAAATTCTGCAAAATACGTAACAGATAAAGAACTACTAGCCAAATATATAAATGACTCTCCCAACTCAGTAAGAAAACAGATAACCTGGTATAAAAAATAAGCAAAAGATTTGAACAGATACTTCAAGAGATACAGATGGCAAATACATAAAGAGATGCTCAACCACCATCAGTCATGAAAATTAAAATTTATATCAAGATACAACTATGTACCTATCAGAATGGTTCAAATTAAAAAGCGAAAAGCGGGGGCGCCTGGGTGGCTCATTAAAGCGTCTGCATGCAGCTCAGGTCATGATCCCAGGGGTCCTGGGATCGAGCCCCGCATCTGGCTCCCTGCTCAGTGGGAACCTGCTTCTCCCTCTCCCATTCCCCCTGCTTGTGTTCCCTCTCTCGCTGTCTCTCTCTGTCAAATAAATAAATAAAATCTTAAAAATTAATTAAATAAATAAATAAAACAAAAAGTGATTGTAACAAGTGCTGATGAGGAAGTTGATTGAGCTACTACTGGAAACTGCAAACAATGCCAGTGGGGATACAAAATGGTAGTCATTTTAGCAAGTCTGGCAGCTTCATATGAAGTGAAACAAGTTACCCTATGACTCAAGAGAAATGAAAATATATATCCACACAAAATCTTCAATGTGAATGAATGTTTACAGCAGCTTTACCCAGAATTGCCAAAACCTGGAAACAATCTAAATGTCCATCAACCAGGGAAGAGATAAATTATGGAATTTTTACACACCAGAGTACTATTCAGCAATAAAAAGATATAAACTACTAACAGATGCATGTGGATGAATCTCATTATGCTAAGTAAAGGAAGCCTGAGTCAAAAGACTGCAAGACCTCATCTCGTTTATAAGACATTCCAGAAAATGTAAAACTAAAAACAAAGGAAAGAGACCTGTTGCTAAGGACCAGGGATCAGATGAGGGGACTAATTAGAGAATGATTACAAAAGAGCATGAGGGAACTTTTTGGGGCAATGGAAATGTTCTCTCTCTTTCTCTTTCCCTCCTCCTTCCCTCTTTTCTTTCTTTCTGCAAAAGGCATTTATTTGAGCAATTAGAAATTCAGGAGGCACAGACTGAGGTAGAAATCTAACTTGTGTTCCCTCTATTTCTTGATTATGGTGGTCGGTATAAGACTCTGTGTGTTGTCAAAATTCATAAACTCTATGCTTTAAAAAAGTGATTTTTACTGTTTGTAAATTATACCTTAAGAAATCTGACTTTTTAAAAAGTGGAGGAAAAAGCGGATGACTGGCTGAATATTGAGAACAGATTATAGTGGGTTAAGGTAGAAGAGAAAACAGACTACTATAGTAATCCAGGCAAACAACAAGAGATGGTGGCTGGCACTAAGTGAAAGTTATGGTAGTGGTGAGAAGTGATCTGATTCTAGTTATATTTTGAAGATAAAGTCTATAGGATTTCCTCATAGATTGAAAATGGAGCATGAAGAGAAACAGGAGCCAAGGATGACTACCATGGTGTGGCCTGAGCAACTGGAAACATGAAGCCACCATCAGCCGACATTGGAAGGCTACAAGGGGAACATGGGTGGGGACGGGGGGATGGATTCTAAGCTCCAGTCTGCTATCAAAGACAGATAATGTCGTTATTTATCTCATGGTTTTGCATGTATGTGTGTTTTTTGTAAATGTCACTGTACTCCTCCATTTCAGCCAGAAGTCCTACCATGTAGACACTGTTGTGATCCTAGAAGGAAGCCCAGTCATCATATATGCTGCTCATAGTAGCTTGATGGTTCTACCAGCAATCATTTCCAAGTTAAGCAAACTCTTCTTTCAGGAAAGGCAAACTCTTCTTTCAGGAAAGGCAAAAACGTGTCCATGGCTCCTATTTAATCAGGCCTCACTCCTACTTCTCTAACAGAAATTCTTCCACGTCACTATTTCTATACTTCAATTATTATGCCGTTTGCCCCACTGTTTATGCAAGGGAGAGGTTGAATACTTTGGGGATTCATGTCAGAATCACCTGTATCTCTGATACAACATTCCCTTCCTATCATGGAGTTCTCCATTTCCACTAGTAAGCAGTATGCTTAAAACACAAAATCAAAACAAAAACTGCTTCTCGTTTCTCCCATCTCTTCAAGCAGTCAGTTCCTCTGAAGTTCTGTAGCTCCTGATGCTTTTGCAGAGGCTCCCTATTCTCTCCTTTACACTGACTAGCATTTTTTTTTTTTAAGATTTATTTATTTGGGGGAGGGAGGCAGAGGGAGAGGGAGAAGGAGAGAGAATCTCAAGCAAACTCCCTGCTGAGCACAGAGCCCTACGTGGGGCTCAATCTCATGATCCTGAGACCATGACCTGAGCAAAATCAAGAGTCGGACACTTAACCCGACTGAGCAACCCAGGTGCCCCTCACTGACTATCATTTTAATCTGAGAGGTGGGAAGAAAGAATCTGATAACAAAACAAAAAAGCCACCATGGATTCCCACTGAAAGCTTTTTTCTCTGAAGGGAGAGCCAGTCCTGTTTCCTATTGCAGTACTGTCACCTAGAAACCAAAATTCTCAGCTGACATAACATGTTAGGGCTAATCTAATTCCTAGGAAACCACTCCGCACAGTTCAAAACATAAAGCAGCACTTGCCTTTACACTACCACCAATCTAAAATCTCAAATTGTAAACTCCTAATAGTAATCACAGCTGCTTGGTTTTACTGACAATTTAATACGCGTGGGGTGCTGCGCTAGGTGCTTTAAATAAATTAGTCCATTTAATACTCAAAATAATCCTGTGACAAAGTTACCATTATCATTACTCCTATTTTATTCATGTAAAGTTAGCATTCAAGGTCACGTTTATAAAAACAGGAGATATTATGTCAACCTTAGAAATAAGCAAGCACCAAGTACCTAAAATTTGGTTTGAATGGGGGCGCTGGGTGGCTCAGTCATTAAGTGTCTGCCTTCGGCTCAGGTCATGATCCCGGGGTTCCGGGATCGAGCCCCGCACTGGGCTCCCTGCTCAGCGGGAAGCCTGCTTCTCCCTCTCCCACTCCCCCTGCTTTTGTGTTCCTGCTCTCGCTGTCCAATAAATAAAAATTAAAAAAATATTAAAAAATTAAAAATTAAAGAATAAAATATGGTGTGAATGACCAATATTTTGGCAGTATACTAAGGAGTATGACATTTAATTAATCCCCAAAGGATTAGAGAAAATGTTTTTTTCCTTATACTGTTAGTTTCTGGCTCTGACATAAAAAAAAGGGGGGGGAGGATTAAGAAAAATACAGATGTGCCTGCTCTTAAAGAAAACAGGTTATTTGAAAACATCACATTTATGGAAATGAAAATTCTTTTTATTTTACTTGGAAATCCTCATAACCAAGGGGGAACTCAAAGTTGCCCTTATAGCAATTCAGAACTCACTATACTATACAGGCACCTTGTTTTACACTGTAGTTTAATATCAGAGATCTAAAGTGCCCAAGAAGACTTTTAAAATAGTGTATTGGACAGATGTTTTACTGAGCCTTTCCAAAGTATGAGGGATTACTTTAGGTACCACCATCAGCACTAAGAGAATATGGTGATAACTCACGGCTTCTGACCTCAAGATTACAATCTAAGTGGGGAGACAAAAGTGCACAAAAATAACTCTAAATAAGCCACAGATAATTAACTTTCAATAAAAGGAAAAGACAGCTACAGGGACAAGAAAGAGACTACTTCCAACTACAGATGTCAAATTAGCCTCTTCTGAAGAGGTAATATTTGAAATGTTCTTGAAGGATAAGTAGGATCTGCGTATGTGGAATCCAGCAGGGAGAAGAACATTCAGAAGCAAGGGTACAACAAGAATGATGGCATGATGGCAAGGAAGTGTGGGTGGTGTTAAGTACTCGGCGTTCACATGGAGCATGGGGCTCTAAGAGGAAACAAGAAAACAAGGTTGGCCAAATAGGTTAAGTTGGGCTGTGACAGGCCTTAAAAAAGGGAGAGACCAGGTGAGAGCACAGAGGAAGAGCGATTAGAATACTCTAGGAGAATACCTGAATCAAGGCTGATACCAGAAACATTTTAAGAGGTAGGACAGACAGTGTCTGGCAGCTGACTTGGTATGGCGAAACAAGAGGGAAATAGGAATGAGGCTGAGTAAATGAGAGGATGGTAATACAGTGATAAAAATCTGCAGCAAAGGAGAACAGATGCATGTGAGTAGGGACAGGGGAAAGGAGTGCTGTTTTTTATATACTGAGCTTCAAGTGAGAGAGGAACATTCCAGTGGTAAGATCCACTTGTATTTTACATAACTGCAGTGGGCTGGAAATGTGGGGCTAGCGCTCAGGACTGAGATTTCACCTTAACATTTTTACATATATATATATTTCCATATATATATGGAAACTGCTGGTAAATTTGCATAGTGATATCTGAAGACTCAGAATAAACATGCGTCAAGGATTAGACACTTTCATTTACATTCTCCTTTAATCCTAATAAAATAGATAGGCATTTATCTCACATGATTACTTATCACCATTTCCTGAAATGATAGTATTTGGCCTATAAATGTTTCCTAGCTAATGAATTCACAGTTAGAACTAGTTTTATGTTAACCACAATCTGGAATGCAGAAACAAAGCTATCTCCCACAGAGTTTCAAAAGTCTTCATTTCATAACAGGCAACCAAGCTAGTATGAGAATCATTCAGTTCATTTTTACTCCTCGTAGCTCCCTGATCTCTTGAGCCCAATCATGTATGCTAAGCAGTTTGAAGCCAACTGTGCCATGGTTAACAGGGGGCAACAGGGTGGTGAGAGGGCTCAATGGTCCATGAAGGCTGCATGGTTGTCTCCAACAGGGGTTGAGGTGGGGAGCGGGTAGTGACAGGGATTTTGCCCTCTGAAGTACCCTTTGAGAGACTGCTGGGCAGACAGACAGATGGACCATGAGCAGTTTCCATGTGAACATCTAACATTCAGGAGGTGGGAACCAAAGAGGACCATGGATGTCACCAAAGAAGAAGTTAGCAATGTCTACTAAAACAAAGGAAAACCTTTCCTCCTCACTGTCTTAGGTAATACTACCTTCTGTAATTTTAAATTCACTCTCCTTTTCTATCAGACCGAACAGGAATCATCTGTGCCATTCTCACCCCTGCTATCTGAGAAGCACTAAATGAAAGTCTTGAACTACTCTAGTTTAACCAAAAAAAAAACCTTTTGTTTCCCTTTCTGTGTTTCATTAATGAATGCAATTCTTTGTTTCATTAACGAATATTAAAACAAGCGTCCATAACTGTGTACACACGGTGGGTAAAACATGCCAAAAATATGCAGCAATAAATCTTTCAGGACATCACATGGAATCTGATACATCTTATAAGAAAGTATAAACTGGGATGCCTGGGTAGCTCAGTTGAGTTGAGCAGCTGACTCTTGGTTTCAGCTGTAGCAGGATCGGGCCCAGTGTCAGGCTCTGTGCTCAGTGCAGAGTCAGCTTGGGATTTTCTCTCTTCCTCTCCTGCCCCTCTCCCTGTTCATGCATGCGCACGTGCTCTCTCTCTCTCTAGATAAATAAAATATTTTTTTCAATAAAATCTTTTTTAAAAAAAGAAAGGATAAACTACTAACTAATCATTAAAGCAGACATTTCAGAATTACTATCCTTTACAATACTGGAAGAGAGCCAGTCCGCATTTGTTTCACAGGTGTGAAAATGGAACTAAGGTTCAGGCAGCTTAACTTGTTGCCGGTCATGTTCTCTACTTGTTTTGAACTTCTATGTTATCACCATGGTATTATGTATCAGCTATTTGTGTGCATCTTTATTTGCCCTGTTCTAACTTTCCTTTAATGATGTCTAACAAAGTGCCCCAACATAGAGTGTATAGTAAATGTCTGTGAAGTCAGTTATCACTCAAAAGGAAGTCAGGAAGGAAACTCTCAACCAAATAACACACTGTTCTACAACTCAGAGTCAAAAAATTCATTTCTATATTTGAAACCACAACTATACATCCTCATGATTCACACTAAAGGCCCTCTAAGCACATGGCCCTCACTGGGCAACAGCTCTTTAGTTATCTGTCATTCTAGAAATTCTACAAACGCTTATTCCTTACAGTGTAACAGATAAACAATGATTCTTCCAATGAAGTCCAGGACCTAACCCTTGACCCACTCTACTGCCACTCTCACAGCAAAACGAATGCTCTCACAGTAACATTTCACAGTCCAAAAAAATCTTGAGAAAATGCTCTTCTGGTTCCAAATTCTTAGCTGAAATGAGTGTCTCCTTCTACAACTTTATTCCGTTATTAAAAGATCTTTTCTATTAAGTCAATATATCTTAAAAAAAAAACCTTTATGCCTTACCTAAAAAGTTTAATAAAAGAAGAAAATCTGTATGGTCTCTCAAAGTTAGCATTATAGAAATCTGGAAGTATGTATACAAGCCCCTGCTATTTTAAGATCACAAGAAAACAGCTAGCCTGGGAAAATAAAAGAGAGGTGAACCATTCCTAACATTTAACAGCCACGTCAAGCAACCACTTGTTCTGTAAATACCACAGGCCCCTTGGGAATCCTTAGATTTGGTCGATAACTTGAACTCTGGCAACTTGCCTTGCAAAGGAACTGTTCTATTTGAAACAGGCATTAACAGCAGAAAACTACGAATCTTACACTCTTTGTACTTTTTATGGAATTCAAACTAATTTTGTTTCAAAATGACAGACTGTCTGCAAAGCTGGCCACCAACAATCCCTGCACACACCTGGTGCTCCTCCCAAGAGGCGGTATCTACTTCCCCTCCCCTTGAACCTGGGCTATCCTTGTGATTGCTCCAACCAACTGGCTTTTTATAGAAGTGAGGTTGTGCCAGTTCTGGACTTAGGTTGGGAGAGACCTTGCAGCTTCCAATTTTTGGTTTCTTAGAGCCCTCAGCTCACATGTAAGGAAGTCCCGGCTCTACTGCTAGAAATAAGGGGCCATGTGGAAAGAGGCCCCGTAGGAGAGGAGGCTACATGAGAGAGGCCATGAGAAGGAGCACTTTAAGACACCCATACTAAAAGCCAGTATCAAGACTGCAGGCATGTGACCGAGACCATCTTGGATTCTCCAGGGCTAGTAGAGTCTAGCAGATACCATGTGGAACAAAGACAAACCATCCCTGCTCCAAAGGCAAATCCACAGAATCATG
Organism: Eumetopias jubatus; assembly: GCF_037043125.1. Classification (NCBI taxonomy): domain Eukaryota; kingdom Metazoa; phylum Chordata; class Mammalia; order Carnivora; family Otariidae; genus Eumetopias; species Eumetopias jubatus. Next base: position 77,253,607 of record NW_028274822.1, on the reverse strand, counting down.
AGCAAATATTTCTGAAAAGACAAAATTTAGAAATGGCAGAGAGTGGTTACCAGGGGTTAGGGCTGGGAGTGAGGGGGGCATGTCAGCACTGAGAGGGAGGTGGGTATGGTTACAAAAGAGCAATATGAAGGGTACTTTCAATGTTAGTCCTGTTCAGTACCTTGACTCTGGTGGTGGATGTACAAACATACACAAGTGTTAAAATTGTTCAGACCTAACACACACACACACGTGCAAGTAAAACTGGTGAAATCTGAATAAGATCAGTGGACTGGATCAATGCCAGTATCCTGGCAGTGATACTACACTACAGTTTTGCAAAACTTATCACTGGGAGAAAATGGGCAAAGGATACGTGGGATTTCTCTGCATTATTTTTTTCATAACTGCATGTGAATCCATAATTATCTCAATAAAAATGTCAAAAATATTTGCTTAAGTAGCCTATTACATAGCAATAGATAACTGACACAGAGTAGTAATATTTTAATGTAACTTATTAGCTTAGTTTTATAAGAAAACAGTAACTGGGTATATAACTGATGCTAACAAGTACTATTATTAGTATGGTGCATTATTTTTGCCTAATTTCATTTGCATCTGACAGAACACTTCTCAGTTGCATGCAATAATTATTCCTTCAACAGCTAGTTAGAAATGGGAGGAGACAAAACCAGACATAAAAGAGGTTAACACTGTCTGTCACAGGCACCCTTTTCCCATATTTTAACGTCTCTGAAATCGGAGTACTATTTTACAACTGACAGCATTTTTTTCCTTAGTGGTACAAAAATAATGGTTCATTTTAAAGATTTTATTTATTTGAGAGCACGCGTGAGAGTCAGCACAAATGGGGGTTGGGGCAGAGGGAGAAAGAGAAGCAGACTCCCCTACTGAGCAGAGGACAACTGGGGGCTCGATCCCAGGACCCTTGTATCCTGACCTGAGCCAAAGGCAGATGCCTAGCCGACTGAGCCACCCAGGTGCCCCAATAATGATCCATTTTAAATCCACAGTCTCAGATTAGCTGAAACACATTACATTAAAATCTGAGCTCTTTTTAAGTCCAAATATATATTTAACTACATTTTAAAACACAAAAGAATTGTTTTCTACAGTTCTTTCCCAAATGAGCCACTATTATCTTGATTTTTTATCACATATAGTTAAATCTAATCCTAACTAATAAATACAGCCTACAACAGTGTTTTCCGAAAAGTACCCCCATGGAATCTTAGTTTTGAAAATATCCTTTTCTTGTTAAAGAGTTCCATATATAAGTGAGTAGGGAAAACACCATCCTACCCATTAAAACCTAGATTCCTCCAAGTCTACAAAATCACTTTTCTACCAGCACTGGAAACTTTCAAAACAGTAAAAACAAACCTACAATTCTTTCTATGGGAATGCATACAATGTTCCTGAAATGTTCCTTAGATGACCTAGACGTTTCTAAATGTCATTTTAGATGCCTCAACTTTTCACTAATTCTATATTCTAGCTGTTATGAGATCCCTGCCACAGCTGATGTATAAATTGACTAATTAGTAGTTTGCTAAATTCTAGAGAAAGAATGGGAATAAGAGTTGGTTAATAATTTAAGACTAATCACGAACAAGGATTTCAGCCCTTTTTACAATAAACATAAGAGGCCAGATTAAGAATCACCAAGCAAGGGGCGCCTGGCTCAGTCGTTGAGTGTCTGCCTTTGGCTCAGGTCATGGTCCCAGGGTCCTGGGATTGAGCCCCGCTCTGTGGAAAGCCTGCTTCTCCTTCTCCCACTCCCCTGCTTGTGTTCCCTCTCTTGCTGTCTGCCAAATAAATAAATAAAATCTTAAAAAAAAAAAAGAATCACTAAGCAATTTAGCAAATGTCTTCAGACACTGAGATGAGGAGTTGAACATAGTACCAACCGGGGTTGCCTTCTCAGAGGTAGCAGTAAATAAAATATTAATTTTAGTTTGAACATTTATGGTTTTAATCAGATTAAAATGTACCCAATTATACTCTTACATAATCCTAATTTACTCTAAGAAGTCTGCTTTTGTCAGGCAGTTTCATGCACCTTTATTTCTAGGATAATACCTATAAGCTAAACAGATTATCATTCCCAATACTTTACTCAATCCCTGGTTAGAATCATACACCCATGTTCACTGCTGTGTGACTTTACAATGCCTCCCACTGTAGGAGCAGTGTTATTTCCTGGCCCCATTAATTTTGGGCTTGGCCATATAATTTACTTTGGCTAATAAAACTGGGAGGAAGTAGGGGCGCCTGGGTGGCTCAGTCATTAAGCGTCTGCCTTTGGCTCAGGTCATGATCTCAGGGTCCTGGGATCGAGCCCCACATCAGGCTCCCTGCTCGGCGGGAAGCCTGCTTCTCCCTCTCCACTCCCCCTGCTTGTGTTCCTTCTCTGTGTCTCTCTGTCAAATAAATAAAATCTTAAAAAAAAAAAAACCGAAGCATCAATGTGCCAATTCCCAGATACAGCCTTAAGAGACACTGCATGTTTCTATTCACCCTTTTTCTTCTACTCCTGTGATCTTGTATGACAAGAACATGTAGCTACATACCCAGATAGCCACTGCCTCTCAGCCCAGGCCCCAGAACAAAAAATTATGAAACAGACCTGAGCCTGGCCAGAGGTTTAAAGTTCAGCCTGGTCTAGATGAGCAAAGCCTGTATCAGAGGAACTGTACCAACTCAAAAATCCATATGAATAAAAATAAATGTTGTTGGTTGTAATTCACTGAGGTTTTGGGGTTATGCAGCAGCCAAAAAAAAAAAAAGAAAGAAAAAAGCTATACAAAGAAATTTACTAAACTGAATAAAATTTATATGATACACAGAATGTTTATCTGCATTCTTCTCACTGATGCCCAGAAGAGAATATTTAAGCCACCCAATTTACTGCCTTGCCCTGTTACTTATTAGAATGAGCTAGGGGCACCTGGGTGACTCAGATGGTTAAGTGTCTGCTTTCGGCTCACGTCATGATCTCCAGGTCCTGGGACTGAGCCCCATAGTGGGCTCCCAGCTCAGCAGGGAGTCTGCTTCTCCCTTTGCCTCTCCCCCCTGCTGGTGCTCTGTCTCTGTATCTCTCTCAAATGAATAAATTTTTTAAAAATCTTTAAAAAATAGAATGAGCTGGAAGAGTCATATAGGGATGCTGCTTCAGATAAAATTCAAGTTGCACTGGTCACTAAAAACCCAACCCCTGTATGAAGCAAGACTATCACTGAGCAAAAATAAAACATTCTTTACCATGACAGGTGTCTCTTTAGTATTAAAACTCAGACACAGCGATTTATGAATACAGCCCACACTTACCATTTAAAAGAGAGGAACCATTTTTGTTTGATATAGCTATAAAATACTTTACCAAAACAAATACTCAGGAATAAAAAGGCTCAGACATCAAGGATCTGCAGGAAAGGCTAGAAAAAGAAAAGAGTCGTTGGTCTCTTGAGGAAAGATGGGCTTCCTGAATTCAGTAGGTTATCAGATACAGGCTCAAGTGCAGTTAGATATGTATTTATTTTTTCCTTATCAGCTCTACAGAGAGGTGTGACTGTGCAACGGACCCTTGCTGGATACATCTCAAGCATACATCCTTCTTTTCCTAACTTGGAATGTACTCATTCCCAGCTCTAGCTTATCCCAAATCCTGACCAAAGAAGAGCACACAACCCAAGGCAGATCAATCAGGGACATAATATTCAAGAGGGACTTCTGTTAGAGCCATCAGAGAACTCTTAGAGTGGAAGGACAAGTCTTGCCTGAAGCCAGTACTACCTGGACTTTTCAGTCACTGCACTACAGAAGCCTCGTAACTACTTACGCCATTCAACTGATAAAAATTTTAGAGTAATCGGGGAGCAAATGTGAAATTAGAATTAGAGGTATTACCAAAGTGCATAGCCATCATTCCAAGAAAGGCAGACTCAAAAAACCCAATGAACTTTCCTCAACTCATCTTATTTTTTTTTTTTTGAAGATTTTATTTATTTATTTGACAGAGAGAGAGAGACAGCGAGAGAGGGAACACAAGCAGCAGGAGTGGGAGAGGGAGAAGCAGGCTTCCCGCCGAACAGGGAGCCCAATGTGGGGCTCGATCCCAGGACCCTGGGATCATGACCTGAGCCCAAGGCAGACGCTTAACGACTGAGCCACCCAGGTGCCCCTCCTCAACTCATCTTGAATGTAAGAGTCTTATATTTAAATAACCAAAGGTGGAAAAAAGCATAATATGCCTAGCTCTGTGGCTAAATTATTTTTTCAGTATGTAAATACATCTAACACATTCCATTCACTGGACTGGTCAACAACGATTGTTATTTAAGAAACAATTGTTATTTAAATAAGTTGTTATTTAAGAAACAATAAGACTGTAAAACGGAGCAATTCCATTCTTTGGTACATACTCAAGAGAACTGAAAACACATGTTCACACACACAAACATATACATAGATGCTCCTATATCAGCAGTATTCATAGTAACTCAAAAGTGGAAACAATTCAGTGTTCACCACTGAGGAATGGATAAACAAACTGTGGTATAATCCAAGCAAAGGACTCTTTGGGGCCATAAAAAGAAATGAAGCACTGATACATGCTACAACATGCTACAACCTTGAAAACATCATGTTAAGTGAGAAAAATCAGACACACAGGCCACATATTGTAGAAGTCGACTTATGACACATCAGGAGAGGTGAATCAATAAAAAGCAGGTTAGTGGCTGCTTAGGGTTGGGGTTGGGGGGATAAGGGAATGGAGAGTGACAGCCAGTACACATGGATCTCTCATGGGGGGAATGAAAATGAGATGATGATGGCTGCGCAACTAAAAACGGAATTGGATAGGAAGGATGAATTTTACAGTATATGAATTATATCTCAATAAAACTGGTATTAAAAAAAGAAACAATAAAAGCTTTGAGCTGTTCAAATCTTTATTATTCATGGATTTTCTTTGCTATGCACTTTTAAGTAAAAAGAACAGATTACTTATATGCTGGGGTGTCTCCTTCCTCCAACTCAGTTTTTCATTATTACAGATTCCTGAGACCTTCCCATCTTGTAAAAGGATGAGAAATAAAAAGCCAAGTTACATACTTTCCTTAAAAGAGTAAAAAGAGACACCACCTCAGCTTGAAATCTTTATTATTCATGGATTTTCTTTGCTATGCACAAGAACAGATTACTTATATGCTGGGGTGTCTCCTTCCTCCAACTCAGTTTTTCATTATTACAGATTCCTGAGACCTTCATCTTGTAAAAGGATGAGAAATAAAAAGCCAAGTTACATACTTTCCTTAAAAGAGTAAAAAGAGACACCGCCTCAGCTTGCTCATTGATGTGAATTAGGTTAAATTACTTGACTGTGTAAGTCAGAAGTTCTGGAATATGAAACAAAATGTGTTAATTGGGCAAGTCCCAGTCTCTGCTTTAAACAATTAGCCCAATGTTACAAAACAAGTACCCCTTGTTGTCCAAATCTATTCAGTTTCTGAGTCTGAAAAGTGAAAGGTCAGACAGGGAGTGATAACCGAATTGTCCTTTAGTCAGAGAGTCTCAGTATTTGACTACCCAGCAACACAACTTCTTTCTTCAAAGCAAAATAAGCATCAACATAGTATACCTTTCTGCTTTCACCGGGCCCCTGGGTGGCTTAGTTGGTTAAGTGGCTGCCTTTGGCTCAGGTCATGATCTCAGGGTCCTGAGATCAAGCCCCACATCAGGCTCCCTGCTCAGTGGGAGTCTGCTTCTCCCTCTCCCTCTGCTGCTCCCCCTGCTTGTGCTCTCGCTCATGCTAATACATAAAATCTTAAAAAAAATACATATATATATATATATACAAACACACACACACACACACACACTCATACCTTATACATACACTCTTCTGCTTTCACTACTAATCAATAGCTTGAATCACAGAACTATTGGTTTGTACATTTAAATGTGCACCAGTACCATTAGGCTTTTAAGACAAAATATGACTTAATAACTATTTTATGTCCTAAGCTTCTATCATGCCCCAATACTATCTTACCATATGAAACTGTAAATCTAAGGATCTGCAGGCTCAATTAATTTTGATCACCAACACAGAGTGTCTATGTCTCTTCTGCTGGACTATCACAGTACAGATAGAAAATAAAGCACAGTTACCAACTGTGAGGACAAAAAGAACAGAAGGGCTCAATTTTTGAAATGATGGGTCAGACTCACAGACAGGAAGCTGATACTTTTTAGGTAGAGTATGAAGAGAGAAAGCAGTCATAAAAATCCCAATGGTCTAGCTGACAGATACAAGTAATAATGCCAACAGGCACTACAAAGTTACAGACATACAACATCAGAAACTCTTGTTCCTTAAGCTAAGATAGCAGCAGAACATTAAAACACACACCAAGAAGCTACAGATGGTGGGGGAAGGAAGAGAGGAACCTTGCCAATAGTTTATAAAATGTTCCTGAACAAATTATTTTTCAAAAATAGTGAAAGAGGAAAATATAGTGCTGAAGAGAGAGTTCTAACAAACATTCAGTTAATGGGGAAAAAACACCAAGAAGGTTTTTTTTTTTTTTTTTTAACACAGAAGGACCTGCTGACCAGTGATTTGGAAGCTGGAGGAGGCAACACACACACACACACACACACACACACACACACACCCCAACTTTGCAATATTTCTAACTTGAAATATATTGAATTACATCCTCAAACTAGTAAGTAAGGTTCTCAACACAGCCTATGCCACATTCAGTAGCATTCACACAGTGATGGATTACAGTTCTACTAATACATGTCTGGGTCCACAGGGGAGATACATATATAAATTATATAGTGACATTTCTGTAGATTTGTATTAGGAAAAAAGTATGTCTGTTATCCCAGTTCTCTCTTACAAAACATCATTACCTGTTCTATCTATTCTTGACATAATCCTTCATAATCTAAGAGTTGTCATTAACTGTCTCCTTCTTGCTTCTATTCTCTCCATGACCATTCATTCATATCAACTCCACTGAGAATGTTCTCATTAAGATCATGAATGGCTCTCAAAGTCAACATCCCTGTAGTTCTTATTTAATCTGACCTCTCAGGAGTGTTTGGCAGTTCCTATCCCTCCTTCTTGAAACTTTCAACTTTCGGTTTCTCTGATGCTACAATCCACTGGTTTCCTCCCACCTCGGTGGTTGTTCCTCCTCAGTCATTTTGCTGGCTTTCTCCTGGGGTCCCCAGGGTACTAGTTCTCCTCTTCCTCTCAATCTCCACAATTTCCTCCGTGATCCTCCAAGTCCAATGGTTTGAAATACCTGCTCTCTACTGCTTAATACCTCTCGGTTTGTCCCTCTCCCTGGAACTCGAGTCATTTATTCAGTTGTTAACTTAAGATCTCCAGTCGGCTACCTAATAATAGGTATCTTAAACTAAAATGGACAAGGGGCGGGGGGCTCCTGGGTGACTCAGTCATTAAGCGTCTGCCTTCGGCTCAGGTCATGATCCCAGGGTCCTGGGATCGAGCCCCGCATCGGGCTCCCTGCTCAGCGGGAAGCCTGCTGCTCCCTCTCCCGCTCCCCCTGCTGTGTTCCCTCTCTCGCTGTGTCTCTCTCTGTCAAATAAATAAACAAAATCTTAAAAAAAATTCCTCCAATGGCATCCACCACAGGGATAAAATCCAAGCTCCTGTATACCTATCTGACCACAATGTTATTCTTTTTCCTGAATCACCCCACCCCAGTGCCCCACACCACATGCCTTACCAATACAAACACTATGACTCAGCCTCACTGACCACCTTTCTGTTTTTGAATACTCAACTCATTTCTACTTTAGGACTAATCCTTCTGCTTAGAAAATGTTTCCTCTGATCTTTGCATAGCTGGCTCTTGTTATTCAGACATCAGCTTAAATGTCCCCTTCTCAGACAGCTATTTCCTGCCTACCCAATTTCAGTCATCCCAATTACTGTATCATTCTATACTCATTCTCTACTTACAATTCATTATTGGTATTTTCCTTGTTTACTGCTCCCTACTAGAAGGTAAGCTGCACTAGAGCAGGGGCTTGATACCTTGTTCTACTAAACCCCTAGCACCTAGAACAGTGCCTGACATAACTAGAGCACAGTAAATATTTCAAATGACTGAAAAGTAGGGACACTCTGAGAGGACTGACAAAATAATTTTCTCATTTCACAAATTCATTTCAAACTACATGGTATAGCACATTTGTTCAGCATGTCACTTTATTTTATTGAAGATATATGTGGAGTTCTTCAAATAGATTTTTAATTGTACTGAAGGCAATGAAATGTTACTCTTTTAAACTGATGAAACAACCCACAGTCTCTGGTTTACTTACATAGCTGCTATTTCAATTTAAAATAGTTGTTTTAGAATTTTAAAGCCTGAACATGTTTTATTCTATAAAGGCTCTGGAGAGTAAAATAGTGAGCCAGGGATGTTTTTTGCTTATTTAGTATATGTTACTTAAGACTACAAAGAGAAACAAGTCTTAAAATTGGGAGTTTTTAAAAACTTGGCATCCAGTTAAGTAAAATGTCTTAAGACTACAATCACAAAGTTTTCAAGAAAAATAACCTTTTTTTTTAAGAGAAAGCTGGCAAAACGGGATAGAAGTAGTAGAGTTTTGAGCAATTATTTGAGCCATTTATAAAGTTTCTAAGCCAGTTCTACAGTAGCTCTTGGAATGAATTCCATACTTTTGTTTGCCAGATAGAGGGCAGGAATAGAAAGCCCAAGGGAGTTCACAGGGGTGAAGTGTGGAGGCTTCCTTCAGGTCCTCGTCTGGGTGTTTATATTGTGACAGCAGACTCTGTGGCTAAGCTTGTACAGTAATTAAGTAGTGTGTTTAAAACTTAAATCTCAATGGACTTTTCTAAGATTTCCCCTTAGGCTCAGGAAGAAGTTAAACAGGATTCTGACTTAAAAACACAAATAAATGAAGTTTTATGTTACTCAACGCCTGCACCAATAGCCTCAAGCTTCACTATGCACAGAACCAAACAGACGGAAAAAGGAGAAAAGGAGACTCAACAAACAAAATAAACCAAAAGAAAAGAAGATATAACATTGATTTCAATGCTAACTAGAGAGAAAGGAAAAAAGAGAAAGACAAATTTAGTTAGCCTCTCAAGGGAAGCTGGAAATACCCATTAGGTTTATTTTTGAAGGTAGCCATGTGAACTGGCTTTTAATCTAATAAAAAAAATAGTGCTGATATTCATAATTCATGTTCCATAGCAGAGCACTGGTCTTCCTGTTCTCTTGTAACTACATACCATAATCACCTTGGGTGTGTGCCCTTGCTTTTAAATTGCCACAGTAAACACGAACTGTGTTCGTTTTAACTGCTGAGATAAAGGGGATAAGCTTTGGTTTGGCAGAGAGTGATTTTTTAAAAATTTTATTTATTTCTTTCAGAGAGAGAAAGAAAGAGAGAGGAGGACGGGGAGAGGGAGAGGGAGAAGCAGACTTCTCGCTGAGGAGAGAGTCCGACACGGGGCTTGATCCCAGGACTCTGGGATCATGACCTGAGCCAAAGCAGACACTTAACCAACTGAGCCACCCAGGCGCCCTGAGAGTGATTTTTATAGACTGCTGAATGTCTGGTGACAGAAAGGAAAAGGCATTATGCATGCCTCCCATCCCAAAAACAGAAGAAAAAAAAACCCACAAAAAACCTCAAAACTAGTCTTGTCCATGAACACTGGAATGGGATGAGAAGGTGTTACATGTGTCCAAGAGTAGCTTCAGACCTAGACTATTTACCACTTCTTGATGAACAGAGCAGCCAGAATCTGCGAAAAGAACATTACTAGCAAGGCCCTGACAGAGAAACTCAAGGCTGCTCTACTTGGCACTGTAAACAAAGTTGTACTTGCAGTGTCTAACCTTATTTTCTCCAAAGGCTACTTTCTAATATACTAGGATCAGGATATAAATCTCAAGGAAAGGGTCTGAGAAAACAGGCCAAACCACCGCCATTAGATCCTAAAGCCCTGGAATGAAGCTGAGGACTACAAGGATGCGTGTGGGTCTGTAATTATTCTCATACTCACAGAACTAAGCCCTCAAATTAAAATCCTTCAACATGGGAAGACCCAAGGCAGGTGGCACACCAGCACTGCTATTTCTTGTCGATTCTGAATGACTTAGAACATTGGTACCATTAAGAGAATGGCAAGAATTTATTTTAACTAATTTACTTGTCCCCCTACCCCACCAAGTAAGCTACCTTAACAGATATTAGAATTGCTATATTACTTTAATCATCCAACATATTTTACATGGACTTGTGGAATTAATCTATATATTTAAGATTAAAAGAAGACAAATTTATAGTTTTCATAACTACTTTCTGATTGTTTCATTTCCAAAGTCACACAAACCCAGAAAAGATTAGAAAGGGAAAGGCTAGATTTCTTACAGGTGCTTTAAATTACTGTTCTTTTAACATCTCATTACATCTAACGTATAAGGAAATAAAGAAAGTAAACAGGGCACCCAGATGGCTCAGATGGTTAAGCGTCTGCCTTCGGCTCAAGTCATGATCCCAGGGTCCTGGGATCGAGTCCCGCATCGGGCTCCCTGCTGCTTGGGAGCCTGCTTCTCCCTCTGCTTCTCTCTCTCCCTCTGTCTCTCATGAATAAATAAATAAATCTTTAAAAAAAAAAAGTAAGCAAACAGTAAGGAAAAAATTCTAAACAAATTGGTGCAGAAACTACTCTTTATCACCTCTATATGATAAATAACACCGATAACCAAAAACTGAGCAAGCTATAGATGATTTGTATGACATCCTATTTTTTTTTTTTAAACCACCTTTTGGGGCCCAGGGCATAATACAAATTGATTACTGTGTGAATGTTTTTACGTCAATAAAGTAAAACTAAAGCTAAACTTAATATATATACCTCTCATACTCTCTTCCCTCTAACAAAGTTACCAGGGATGGGATCATCAACTCTAAAAAGCTTTACGGTATATCAAACCATCTAAGTCAGTCTTCTAAGGTAAAAAATAATTTCATGTAATTAGTACCAACTTCTACAAAGACAGTTTCCTGAGCTATTGTTCAGGTAGCTACTAATGGATTAGTGAGCCACCACAGAGGCAGCTGAAATGACTGATCTGTTTACACTAGCAACTGCTTAAAAGATTTGGGACAGTTTGTACCTGGGTGGCCTAGTCAGTTAAATGTCCAAGTCTTGATTTTGGCTCAGGTCATGATCTCAGGGTAGTGGGATCAAGCCCTGCGTTGGGCTCCCCCACTCAGCTGGGAGTCTGCTTGAGTTTCCCTCTCCCTATGCCCCTCCCCTTTGTGTGCGTGCTCTCTATCTAAAATAAATAAATAGATCTTAAAAAAAAAAGATTTGGGGCAGTTAAATTACCAATATATAGCAAATACAAGTAAAATTATGAATTTTACTTAAAAAATCCAAATTGCTCAAAAACCAGAGCCTAACATATTCTGTATGATTTTTCCATATGGCACTGAGACTATGTCCAAGAAAATGTCTGGCTTGTACTAGGCTTTCTAGTTAAGCTGTGAAATAGCTTGATTAGTGAATAATACATATTTTCTATACCTTATAGGACTAGGAAAATCCTAGTTAGTTGAGACTCCTGAAAACAGCTCTGGGTTATAGGCTCTAAATTTTCTCACACATACCGTGCCCCTAAAGTTTTCATGTCCTCAAGACTACCACTTATTTATGACAGCTGCTGCTTTATAAATCCGTTAAGTCTAGGGTGAAAAAATTTTATCTGAAAACCGAAGATTGAAAAGATGTTGACAAAAACTCAGTAAAAATAACCATTCTTAACAGTGTAACAGATACATACAAGCAGACACGGGTCAGATGCTTTCCTCAGCTCAATCACTGGGCCATGGAAAACCCCAACTTTGCACTTCAGAGAGGCTCTGAAATACTATCCTCCGGTATGCAAACTTAAATGACATTAGGCTTGGAGAAACTGTTCTAAAGTAACTTGCTGCACCAAACTCATCATGATGGATGATCGGTAAAGGTCAGATCCAGGATCTGCCAAGGAAGCTCAGTTCCTGGAACCCCTTCCACTGCATTAAGTCTTCTGGAGACACTCTTATTTTAGATGTTCCAGAGGTTTAGGAATCCTCCCCACTACTCCTATCAAATCTAATTTCTTAGTCTCTAGAGCCATCTGAGTGTTAAGGCCAAAGGAAATCTCAACATGTACACACCGTGGAAGTTTAGGCTGCAGTGTAAAGAAGTCTAAAAAGCCAAGTGCTGCTATTCCAGACTTCATGTTATGAAAAAAAAAGTCTTCTGACACTGGTCTAATGGTTTCTTTCTTTCTTTCTTTCTTTTTTAAGGATTTTATTTATTTGACAGAGAGAGACACAGCAAGAGAGGGAACACAAGCAGGGGGAGTGGGAGAGGGAGAACAGGCTTCCCACAGAGCAGGGAGTCCGATGCAGGGCTGGGTCCCAGGACCCTGGGATCATGACCTGAGCTGAAGGCAGACGCTTAACGACTGAGCCACCCAGGCACCCCTGGTCTCATGGTTTCTTAAGGCAATTGTCCCCTGTTCAATTTAAGTAACACCTTGTATTCATTTTTCTATTGTTCCTGTAAAAAATCACCACAAACTTAATGACTTAAAACAACCCAAATTTATTCTTTTATCATTCTGGAGGTCATAAATCTGCAATGAGTCTTACGGGACTAAAAATTAAGGTGTTCGCAAGGCTGGTTCCTTCTGGAGGCTCTGAGGGGAAAATTAGTTTCCTTGCCTCTTTCAGCTTCTAGAGGCCCTCCTGTACTGTGGCTCATGTCCCCTTAATCACGTCACCCCCACCTCTTGCTTCCATCATCAACTCTCCTACTACTCACTTGGATCTCCTGCCTCCTCCTTTTAAGGACCCACCTGGAGAATCCAGGATAACTTCCCCCTCTCAAGATCCTCAACTTAATTACATCTGCAAAGTCTCTTTTACCATATTTACGGCAACAGGAATTAGAATGTGGACATCTCTGAGGGACCATTATTGAGCCTAGCCCCAACCTGTCTAGAGATTTTAAATTCTATAAAGCATACTTAACCTAGAATATCTAATTTAAAACTTACGAGGCGTTATTCCTATTTTATGAATACTAAGGCAGGTCTAGAAAAGTCAATTTCTCAGCCAGTCATATAATTAGCCAAAGAACCAGGACTGAAAACCAGAGTATATGGCCCTGAACACCATACACATCACCACATACTGCCTTCTCCTTGACTGTGCTGTTTACAATTCCCTGGCCTTCTTCCTCATTTTCTTGCACAACTTTTTACTGTACCTAAAGTCCTAACTGCAATTTATCAAAAAAATTTAACCACACCAGATGTTCCCACACTTCTTCAAGTCATTGTTCCCTTATAACCTTGGTCATTTTCTCATGTTGTCCACTGGGCCAAAAGAAATGCCAAATAGTTCCATTAGCTCCAAGCACACCAAGTATTTATGCCCTAACAACTTAGCACCTTTTGGGTGCTCCACAACTTCTCAACTTCTGATTCTTAGAGTCAGATTGGACACTGCCTCCCTTATTTCCGCTTCACATTGATTTTCATAATACAGAACTTGCTTGGTTACAGCAATGGTCAAAATCCCAGCTTCGCAAAAATATGACATCCTGTGGGAAAGAATGCAGTGATTTAATGTTGAATTGTGAACTACCTTACACTAGCAATTTGTGTGATGTCTGACAGATGTCGCTGTGTTTCCTGGAAAATTAAAAATATCCTGTGATGCCCATGTGGTTTTGGTGGGGCACCCCACAGTGCCCAGGTAAACTATTTGGACCTATGGGTATATGCTATTTGGTATTAAAAGGGATAGCTGTATCTCTGGATAATTGTCTAAGACACACAATATAGGGAACTCCTAGTCTGTTACCATACATATTGGCATGTCAATTTGACATTTTCTTTTCTTTTTTTAAGATTTTATTTATTTGAGAGTGTGTGCATGAATGGGGAGAGGGGCAGAGGGAGAAGGAGACTCCCTGCTGAGCAGGGAGCCCGATGCCAGGATCAATCCCAGGACCCTGAGATCATGACCTGAGCCAAAGGCAGAAGCCTAACCGACTGAGCCAGCCAGGCACCCCAATTTGACATTTTCTATTAAAAATACATTCTTTATCACTACCATATCTCCTCATCATATTCTCCTGAGAGAACAGGAGAACAGCTCAAGGGAAATATCTGTATATAGTAAGGATTTTTATTTATAATTTTCCAGGAGTATGTTGCATCTAAAAACAGAGAACCTGTGTTAGACAAATAAAATACACTGACATTTTCATCTGCCCAAAGGAATTGTACTTACTCATTAAGACATCACAATACCTGATACCAAACATCAAAAAAATATTTTCATGAACTTTAAAAATGGAGACAATATTAGCAAAGTAAAAAACTGTTAACATAAACTGTCTTATTTCCTGATTCTTTGGTATCCTTTTAAGACTAACGTTAGGAAGGAAGATATACAGATCAAAGCACATGGAGAGAAAGTTTCAGAGCTTGACCCAAATGATGCAAATTCATGGATCTTCTAGATCAGAGTTCTCAATCCTGAGGGTGCATTAAAATTACCTGGAAGATTTGTTAAAACACAGACTACTGGGCCTCATTCCCCAAGTTTCTGATTCAGTACACCTGGGGCAGAGCCAAGAATCTACATTTCTAAAGAGTTCCCTGGTGATGCAGATGCTGCTAGTACAAGGACCATACTTTAAAAGAAACACTGTTTTAGGTAAAATTCAGATATTTATGGCACCGGAAAAGCTACTAATTATGAAAGCTGGTGAGGAAACGAAACTGCAAAATAACAACAAAAACCCACCACAAACAACAACAAAAAACACCCAGAAAAAAATAAAACACAGTGACAGTCAGTACTTTCTCAAATAAGAAAACTGAGCCAACTCAAATTGAGCTCCTCATGGTCTGTGCAAGTTATCAATTTACCCTTCACTGACTGCTCTGCTCAATGAGACAATACATACATGCAGCAGCCAGCTGGGAGGTGGGCAGAGGAAACTAAAGCTCAGAGAAGCCAAGCGTTCACCATCAAGCATGAGAATAATTTTCCACATCCAGTGGGAGGTTATTAAATTTGTAAACATGGCCCATCCATCCCTCAACTGCTTCAGAATGAAGAAACAAGTAAGTTTTGGTGGTGTTTGTCAAATTACACTCCAGTAGATCTAAGTAAATCTAGTCCTGCTGACATAAAATGGAGAAGTATGCAAGTAGGCAGCAGGTTTTTATGGTTTTGTTTTTTTAATCAGGGGGAGATGTGCTGTGTTGGTCACCTCTCTTTTACAACATCTACATCTAAAATCAATAAAACAGTAAATGATGGACAAGAGTAAGAGGTGTTAAGTCCTTAATTAACTAAATGTCAAATTGCATTAGTATGTTTTATTAAGGCAAGAAAGCATCCTAATAATACTAAACAAACAAACAAAAATGGCTGTTAACTGGGTCAATCTAAAATTAGTCAGCCTGGGGGCGCCTGAGTGGCTCAACTGGTTAAGTGTCTGCCTTTGGCTCAGGTCATGATTTCAGGGTCCTGGGACAGAGCCCCACATCTGGCTCCCTGCTAAGCAGGGAGTCTGCTTCTCCCCCTCCCTCTGCCCCTCCTCCCACTCCTGCTCTCTCTAATAAATAAATAAAATCTTTAAAAATAAATAAAATAAAATAAAATTAGCCTGGGGGCACCTCAGTGGCTCAGTTGGTTAAGCATCCTACTCTTGATTTCGGCTCAGGTCATGATCTCAGGGTTCTGAGATCAAGCCCTGCATCCGGCTCTGCACTTGGGCTTGGACCTGGCTTAAGATTCTCTTTCCCTCTGCCCCTCCCCTCCTCTAAAAACAAAAACAAAAACAAAAACAAAAACAAAAACAAAAAACACAGTAAGTCAGCCTGAATGCCCCAAAGCCTAAGTATTATTAGATTACAGAACTTTGCAAAGTTTATCAATAATGAGAAACTAAATTTCCTGTTATTCCTATTCCTTTCATTTATTTTTTTAAAAGATTTATTTGAGAGAGCGAACGAGCACAAGTGGGGGGAAGGCAGGGGAATTCTACCAAACATTTAAAGAATTAATACCTATTCTTCTGAAGCTATTTCAAAAACTAGAAATAGAAGGAAAACTTTTGAAACTCTTTCAGTGAGGCCAGCATTACCTTGATCCCAAAACCAGACAAAGACCCCACCAAAAAGGAGAATTACAGACCAATATCCCTGATGAACATGGATGCAAAAATTCTCACCAAGATACTACTAGCCAATAGGATCGAATAGTACATTAAAAGGATTATTCACCACGACCAAGTGGGATTTATTCCTGGGCTGCAAGGGTGGTTCAACATTCTCTAATCAATCAATATTATAAACCACATTAATAAAAGAAAGAACAAGAACCATATGATACTCTCAACTGATGCAGAAAAAGCATTTGACAAAATACAGCATCCTTTCTTGATTAAAACTCTTCACAGTGGGGGCGCCTGCGTGGCCCAGTTGTTAAGCGTCTGCCTTCGGCTCAGGTCATGATCCCGGAGTCCTGGGATGGAGCCCCGCATCGGGCTCCCTGCTCCGCGGAAAGCCTGCTTCTCCCTCTCCCACTCCCCCGCTTGTGTTTCCTCTCTCGCTGTGTCTCTGTCAAAAAAATAAATAAAATCTTAAAAAAAAAAAATCTTCACAGTGTAGGGATAGAGGGTACATACCTCAACAATATTATAGAAGCCATATAACGAAAAGCCCACAGAGAATATAGTTCTCAACGGGGAAAAACTGAGAGCTTTTCCCCTAAAGTCAGGAACACAACAGGGATGTCCACTCTCACCACTGTTGTTCAACATAGTACTAGCCTCAGCAATCAAACAAAAAGAAAGAAAAGGCATCAGAACTGGCAAAGAAGAAAAACTCTCAATCAGCTGCATTTCTATACACTAACAATGACACAGAAGAAAGAGAAATTAAGGAGTCGATCCCATTTACAAGCGCACCAAAACCTGTAAGATTCCTAGAAATAAACCTAACCAAAGATGGTAAAGGATCTGTACTCTAAAAAGTACAGAACACTTATGAAAGAAATTGAGGAAGACACAAAGAAATAGAAAAACATTCCATGCTCACAGATTGGAAGAACAAATATTGTTAAAATATCTATGCTACTTAGAGCAATCTACACATTTAATGCAATCCCCATCAAAATACCATCAATGTTTTTCAGAGAGCCGGAACAAATAATCCTAAAGTTTGTATGGAACTAGAAAAGACCCTGAATAGCCAAAGGGATGTTGAAAAAGAAAACCAAAGCTGGTGGCATCACAATCCTGGACTTCAAGCTCTGTTTACAAAGCTATAATCATCAAGACAGTATGGTACTGGCACAAAAACAGACACATAGATCAATGGAAAAGAACAGAGAACCCAGAAATGGACCCACAACTCTATGGTCAACTAATCTTTGACAAAGCAGGAAAGACTATTCAATGGAAAAAAGTCTCTTCAACAAATGGTGCTGGCGAAACTGGACAACCACATGCAGAAGAATGAAACTGGACCATTTTCCTACACCATACACAAAAATAAACTCAAAATGGACGAAAGACCTAAATGTGAGATAGGAATCAATCAAAATCCTAGAGGCAGCAACCTCTTTGACCTCAGCTGCAGCAACTTTTTCCTAGACATGTCTTCAAAGGCAAGGGAAACAAAAGCAAATATGAACTACTGGGACTTCATCAAGATAAAAAGCTTTTGCAGAGCAAAGGAAATAGTCGATAAAACCAAAAGACAACCGACAAAATGGGAGAAGATAATTGCAAATGACATCTCAGATAAAGGACCAATATCCAAAATCTATAAAGAACTTAGCAAACTCAACACCCAAAAACCAAATAATCCAGTTAAGAAATGGGCAGGAGACATGAACAGACATTTCTGCAAAGACATACAAATGGCCAACAGCCACATGAAAAGATGTTCAACATCACTTGGCATCAGGGAAATACAAATCAAAACCACAATGAGATACTACCTCACACCAGTCAGAACAGCTAAAATTAACAAGTCGGGAAACAACAAATGTTGGTGAGGACCTGGAGAAAGGGGAACCCTCCTACACTGTTGGTGGGAATGTAAGCTGGTATAGCCACTCTGGAAAACAGTACAGATGCTCCTCAGAAAGTTAAAAATAGAGCTACCCTATGAGCCAGCAACTGCACTACTATTTACCCAAAGGATACAGTGATCTGAAGGGGCACCTGCACCCCAATGTTTACAGAAGCAATGTCCACAACAGCCAAACTATGGAAAAAGCCCAGATGTCCATCGAAAGATGAATGGATAAAGAAGATGGGGTGTGTATATATATATATATATATACAACGGAATATTACCCAGCCATCAAACATAACAAAACAAAACAAAACCTTACCATTTGCAATGACATGGACGGAACTAGTGGGTATTATGCTAAGTGAAATAAGTCAATCAGAGAAAGACAATTATCACATGATTTCACTCATGTGGAATTTAAAAAACAAAACAGAGGATCACAGGGGAAGGGAGGGAAAAATAGAATAAGAGGAAATCAGAGAGGGGGACAAACCATAAGAGACTCTTAGCCACAGAGTCTGAGGTTGCTGGAGGGAAGGGGGGTAGGGTTAACTGGGTGATGGGCATTAAGGAAGGCAAGTGATGTAATGAGCACTGCGTGTTATATGCAACTGATGAATGCCTGAACTCTACCTCTGAAAACTAATAGCACACTATATGTTAATTAATTGAATTTAAATAAAATTCTAAAAAAAGTGGGGGGAAGAGCAGAGGGAGAGGGAGAAGCAGGCTCCCTGCTGAGCAGGGAGCATGACACAGGGCTGGATCCCAGGACCCTGCAGATCACAACCTGAGCCAAAGGCAGATGCTTAACTGAATGAGCCACCTAGGTGCCCCCCCATTCTTTTTAATTTTTTTATTATGTTCAATTAGCCAACATATAATACATCATTAGTTTTTGATGTAACGTTCCATAATTCATTAGTTGCGTGTAACACCCAGTGCCCATCACCACACGTACCCTCCTTAATACCCATCACCCTGCTACCCCAATCCCCACCCCGCTCCCTTCTGCAACCCTCAGTTTGTTTCCCGGAGTCCAGAGTCTTTAGAGTTTGTCTCCCTCTCTGATTTCTTCCCATCAGTTTTCCCTCCCTTCCCCTGTGGTCCTCCACACTACTCCTTATGTTCCACGTATGAGTGAAACCATATGATAATTGTCTTTCTCTGCTTGACTTATTTCACTTAGCATTAACACCTTCCAGTTCCATCCATGTTGATGCAAATGGTGGGTATTCATCCTTTCTGATGGCTGAGTAATATTCCATGGTATATATGAACCACATCTTTTCATTCATCTGCTGAAGGGCATCTCGGCTCCTTCCACAGTTTGGCTATTGTGGACATTGCTGCTATGAACATTGGGGTGCATGTGCCCCTTCTTTTCACTCCCCAATTCCTTTTAAATAACAGCCACTGTCAAGTGTTTCCAAAACAAAGCATGTGTCTTTGGTACAATCTGGCTCACCGAGAGAAACAGTACAAAAATGAGAACATTCTTATATTTATAAATTCTTATATTTATATATTCTTATATTTATGATATTTATGCTACTTATGTGGACCTAACACCAAGTCAGGATTTTCAGTACATGTAACTGGTGATGACACTCCACAAGGGCAGGGAAAGAAAGAAAGAAAGAAAGGAAAAAGCTTGTTTGACCCTATCTCTAGTATGGAGGAAAGAGGATAGGGAAATCAGTATTCTTCCAAGCCACCATTTCTTCTCTTTATATGGAATGATCACAAGACCCCAGAAAGGCCAAGAATGACTAGGGAAGTAAAGACGACTATCAATAGTTATATCCTTTTTCTGTCACCCAGAAAAGCAGTAGAGTAAAAAAATAACAGGTGATGTAAAGCACTAGAACAGTGCAACCCACCTCCACAGTCACAGTTCTAATAATTTGTGAAGTAGACTCCCTGGTATAAGAGCTTCTGTGTAGCACAATAAATGAACAGAAATAACACAGTATCATTTTTCAACTACTCAATTAGAAATTGACAAATGTATATAAACCAGTTTTTGTCAAGTAAATCATAGCTCTCTGCCACTTAGCATTTTGACTCCAAAGCTTAAGTTACTGGTCTCAAGTAAAACAACACTCGCTTCAGAAATGTGTGAGGTCCTCTTTCAGGCAGAAAAATCTTACTCTTTTTCATAAACGGGGGAAATTCGTCACCCTGCAAAGAGAGTGGAGATGTACCTGTAGCCCAAGAGCCACACCAGGGTGGAACTGCTGTCAGATTCTGCACCTATTCATCATGCAGATGTCCCTGGAAGGCCACAGAGAGAACTCCAGTCTTAAGAGTGAATGTAATTCCAGAAGGCCCAGAGGATAAATCACCTTAATGGAAGCCAGCGCTGTCCAACAGAACTTTCTGTGATGACGAAACATTCTATATCTGCACTGTCCAATAAGTGAAATGTGGTGAGTGCCACTGAAAAACTGAATCTATAATTTTATTTAATTTTAATGAATTTAAATTTAAATAGCCACATATGGCTAGAGGCTACTTTATTGGACAGCACAGATCTAAGCAAATTCTGGAGATTCCAGTTCCCTTGACAGTAATCTGGTTTAGGCTTATGATACAATTCTGGCCAATGAGATAGGAGGAAAAGGTCTTCCCTGATCTAAAACAAAACAAAGCAAAAAGTCAAACACCACACACACACACACACACACACACACACGGAAGAAAAGGTTCCTTTTTTGCCTCTAGATGTGGTCTCAAGGAAGTGATGTCTAGGAAATGTTGCAGCCATCTTGCAAACAGTAGAGCAGCAAGCCTACAGATGAGGCAGATACACTGAAGAGAGCAGAGCAGAAGAATGGAAAGAATATGGGCCCCTGATACTATCACTGAGCTGCCCAACCACTATTATGGAGATAATATTTTCATCTGTTTACTCAGATATTTTAGATATTTTCATTTATTCAGATATTTCCTAAGCACTGACTAGAGATACTGCAACGAGCACAACAGATAAAAATTCCTGACAGTATGAATTCAACAAGTTCTAATTGTCAAGTCAGGATTATTGTTAATTATAGCTGAAGATATAGCAATTCATAAAAGAATGTAAAAGTGGATGAAGTAAACTGTCTTTCTTGGTAGAGCAGTGAAACAAACCTATCTATTTAATGATCAGATGTTGATGTCAATTCCATATTTGTACCTCAAAACAATTATATCCTAAATAATGGGGCATAAATACTTTGCTAAAATTCATTTTGTTAGCATGTATTAAGGCCAGACTATGAAGAAACATAAATAAATATGGTTAACAGTAAACTAACCACCTGTACATTACCATCCAATGACTAATTTAAGGTTGCCATTATTAAGGTATTGGTACAAACAGAACATTTTTCTAGCTTAATTTCTCCTCCATGTATCTCCCTCTCTATCACTTTATATGAATTACAAAATACATATTACTTAAGTTACCTAATTGTTCTCAAACCAAAGAATAGTCCAGTTACACATGAATTTTGCTAATCATATAAACAGATTAAATGTTTCCAAAGTGAAATAATTTAAACCTATTTGGTACTCCTAATGAATCAAGATAGTTTATCACACCAGACCTTTTTCCCACTATATTGTGTTAAACTACATGCACATCTGAAATAAAAAGCAAAAACAAAATACTATCATTTTCAATTTTCATCACTTTTCCGCTCAAAAAAATATTTAAAAAAAATAATTACAGGACAGGATTCTAGAGTGATGGCAGCAGCAAGGGCATAGTTGTTTTTGACTCCTCCTGAATTCTCCCATAAAAACAAACTGAGCAATCTGATTAGCAAAACTGAAAATCTGCATTTACAACAAAACTAAGAAATAAGGTCTGTTATGAAACCCAATATACAAGCAGGCAGGGGCCAACTACTGACTGCTAAAGACCCATGTGCAATTGCCATTCATGTGAGAAGCCGCAGAGGGAAGCAACAGGATATTTGAAGAACGTGAAATTAGGAGAACCCCAAAAGAGATGACAGACACTGTACGGAAAGTGCAGCCTGCCAATCGAGAACTGCAGTTGAAAATGAAAGGAGTTTTACACATTCCAACTCATGGGTGAGTTTCAAGGAGACTGCGGAGGTCTGAAGGGGACAGAGTACTCTGGCCCTACAAACTCAAAGCTAGCCCATCTAAAGCTCACTTTCAGGGCAAAGCCTTGTACTGTGGAGAAACTACTGGGAACAGAATCCAAGTTAAGCATAAAAGAGACAAGAGAGGAAAAGGAAGAATGCGGCCCAGATAAACAACTGGGAGGAGTAAGGGCCAGAAGTGTGACAGTACAAGCTTCCCTCTGCTCCCCCCACCAGAAAATTCAGAAAAGGGAGCTAGAACCATGAAGCTAGAAAAGTTTTCATGACTCTCTATTTTTTTCTAATAGTTCAGGAAATTAATTTCACTTACAAATGAGCAAGGGAAAGCACTGGGGTTATTATCTCAAAATCACTACAAGAAAAAAAAAGAGAGGGAGGCAGATATCATCCTTAAAGACAATGAAAGCATACTAGAAAAACATGCCTTTACAAGAGATGAAAATTATAACATAGTATTCCAAAATCAGCTTTAAAATTTTAAGAAAACTGGGGTGCCTGGGTGGCTCAGTCGTTAAGCGTCTGCCTTGGGCTCAGGTCATGATCCCAGGGTCCTGGGATCGAGCTCTGCATTGGACTCCCTGTTCGGCGGGGAGCCTGCTTCTCCCTCTCCCACTCCCCCTGCTTGTGTTCCCTCTGTGTGTCAATTAAATAAAATCTTTAGAAAATAAATAAATAAATATTTAAGAAAATGACATCATAATGACATAATGGCCAAAAAAACAAAAGCAAAGCAATGGAATATAAAAAAATATTAAACCATAATTTAAGAAAAATTTCATGAAATAAAAAACTGAAACTATCTATCGAATCTATCAAGCCCTAATGACCAATTCTAAGACACTCTAGTACAATGACTAGATTTTGAAAACAGCAAAAATTCTGGCATCCAGGCAAAAAGACCAAATCACTTGTAAAAACTATCAGAATATCTTAGTCTTTGACAGCAACACAATATGGAAGACAACAGAGAAAACTAAATGTGAGCCGAGAATTTATAGGCAGCCAAACTAGTAGGAGTGAAACTGTAGGGTCATACAGTATATTGTTTAACTTTTTATGAATCAATTTCTTTTCATAATCTATTAGTGTTTCCTTTACTTAGTCACTCTATTTAGGGTCCTTAAAATAAATAAGTTATGCTTTCACTTTTTATTTTGTCTCATGTTTCTAGGAGGCACAGTAAGAATAATTTCTAATAGGGAGATTTTATCTATAAAGAAAACTTATAGTGTGCTTATTATAAGCAAAATATAAAAGTAAGTGCTAACATCTCTTCCTAAATAAGGTAAAGATTACTGAATCTAAATGTTTTCAAGCAATAACTGAAGTTAAAATTGTGATTTTATATATATATATACACACACACACACACACACCATATATAGTAGTGTGTCTGTGTATATATAGTTTATTTTGACCCCCCAAAAAAGTACCTGAAACAAAAGTCCTATAGAAATCACCAATTTGGGATGCCTGGGTGGCTCAGTCAGTTAAGTGTCTGCCTTCAGCTCAGTTCATGATCCCAGGGTCTTGGGATCAAGTCCCGCATCAAGCTCCTTGCTCTGCGGGGAGCCTGCTTCTCCCTCTCCCTCTGCCTGCTGCCCTGCCTGCTTGTGCTCTCTCTGTCAGATGAATGAATAAAATCTTAAAAACAAAAAGTCTACTCGGTCACTAAACAGGGTCTTCAAGTTGATAAAGAACACATAAAATTATCCAGGAAAGACTTGGCTCACTCGTGGAAGACACATCACTTTCCAGATATATCTTCAGCATACTTTGGCATATATGCCAAATAAGTTACACAAATATTTTTATAATTATTAAACAAATTAAATAAATTATATAAATACAAAAGTTTTTAAATAATAGATTGACTACTAGAACAGGGCTATTCTTTTTTTTTTTTTTAAGATTTTATTATTTGTCAGAGAGAGAGCACAAGCAGGGGGAGCAGGGAGCAGAGGGAGAAGCAGGGTCCCCACTGAGCATGGAGCTTGATGTGGGGCTCCATCCCAGGATCCTGGGATCATGACCTGAGCCAAAGGCAGACACAATGGACTGAGCCACCCAGGTGTCCCTAGAACAGGGCTATTCAAAATGTGATTCAGCACTGGTGTTGGTTCACAAACTATTGGTAACTGACCCACTTCAAGTAAAGTACAAAAACAGAATAAATGATTTTGAAACCTTTACAGCAATTTGGTAATTTTATGTCTGTTGCCTGTAATAATGAAATTTGGGGGCATGCATTTTATAAGCTTTTATTACTTTTTTTTCTGGTAATTTATTTTAGTGTATTTTACCAAAAAATCTGCTCATGACAAACTGGAGGCAGGGAAGGATGAAAAACTGGCACTTCACCAGAAATAGTGTGAGAAGCAGAAGCCAACAAATATTTTCTTAAAAGGGCTAGATAGTAAATACTTTAGACTGCTAACCATAGGGTCTCTGCTCTAACTATTAACCTTTGCCATTACAGCATGAAAGCAGCCATAGATGATATGTAAACAAAGGGGCATGGCTGTGTTACAATAAAACTTTGTTTACACATAGGTTGATGGGTCAGATTTGGCCTTCAGGCCATATTCACTGATTCCTGTACTATATAACATCCAAGAAAAATAGAATAAGGAAGGAGACAAAGTATAAAATTCTCCAAAAGGACAAAACCTCCAAAAGGACAAAAGCAAAGGGTTTTGCCAATGACAGGAAGGGGAAAATAAGAATTTTGGAATCCAATCCTGAAGAGATTGTTATCAATGTAATCTAGATTTCATTTAGCTATGCCAGCAGCCACATTTTTAGTTAACCAGGCTGTAATGGATCCCTGCTTTATTACAGTAAACTAGTAAACAGAGTCTTGTGGTGATACTACCTAAGTAAGATGCTTTCATTTATATGCATCAGAGCAAAGGACTGAATCCTGGTTTATCTGGCAGGGGAGGGGACACAGTCTCCTTTTACACAATCAAATCTCTAGTAGCTTAAAAAAAAAAAATCACATCCTTAAAATCATAACATATAATAAACAATCCAATTTCCCAATAGGTTAGTCCTGTCCCTTATTATTTGTGTTATGAAATAGTTCCTGTACCTAATAGGTACAAAGCTCTGCTGGTGGTATCCCTTATTGAGGGTGTAAAAATAGGTTTGCCTTCAAAAAAGTTATATTCTAATGATTAAAATAAGATACATCTATAAATAACCAAAGTGCAAGGTAAAAATGACATTACTTTTCCTACTAGACCCTAAGTTACTTGACAGCAGGATCCATGCCTGATTCTTGTGTCTCTTCTACCAAGCACATGTAAAAAAGTCAACTATTTGCTGAATAAGACATAAGGGGGAGGGTGATTAGTATCTGCCTTTCACAGACGATGAAACCAAGGGAACAAAAAATTTCATAACTGGTTAAAAGTGGATTCAAGACCACACTCCAGATTTCCTAAACCCTATTATTCAGGCTTTCTTACCAGACCAAGTTTTCCTCAATATATATAAAGAACAAAGTCCCATCAGCATTCAGACTTCCAACCAACCATCTGAAATAAAACCATAAAACTTTAAAGATATCTGTAATATCTCTTGAGAACAATCTCTCAAACTGAGGGCCAGCCAATAACTATATTACAAGAGCAATAAGGATAACAGATGTGGTAGGGAAAGAGGAAAAAGCAGAAAGAACCTTTCAAATTATGCTCTGGATCCCTGATACCTAAAAGCTTTGAGATACTAAAAAGAAGATAAGGAAGCCTATAAGAGAGGGGCAAAAGACAACTGTCAAAGGATTAAGAATATGGCTTTGGGTAATGGTTCTCAACACTTTCATGTTTTCCACATGGTTTCAATTCTAGAATTTTGGGCAACACATTTAAGTGATTAAGACTTTAAAACAATAAACAAGTCAACAATAATTACAATACTATACTGTAAAATAATACCCACACTGTCTACAGAAGCTGTTTGCAAACTTTTTGATTTCAGGACTCCCACTGGGGACCCAAAGGCTTTTGTTTATGTACGTTATATCTACCGATATATATCATATTAGAATTAGAACTGAGAACATTAAAAATATTTATTTTAAAACAGTAAACCCATTATATGCAAATAAATCAATTTTTAATCGAAGTTTTCTTAGGGGCACCTGGGTGGCTCAGTTGGTTAAGCGACTGCCTTCGGCTCAGGTCATGATCCCGGAGTCCCGGGATCGAGTCCCGCATCAGGCTCCCTGCTTGGCGAGGAGCCTGCTTCTCCCTCTGACCCTCTCCCCTCTCATGTACTCTCTCCCATTCTCGCTCTCCCAAATAAATAAATCTTAAAAAAAAAAAAACATAAGTTTTCTTTAAAAAAAAGAATAGTGGCACTGTTTTACATTTTTGCAAATATCTTCAATGTCTGGTTTAACAGAAGTCAGTTGCATCCTCGTATCTACTTCAGCATTTAATCTGTTGCAATACTTTGCTTTGGTTGAAATATATAAAGAAAATATAGCCTCACACAAATCTGTAGTTTAAAAAGGGAGTTTGTAAATAGCCTTTCAGTAAATTGTGGATATTATTCTTCAATACTGCAACAAAACTCAAGAGATGGTAGTTTCTTAAAGGTTACATACAATATGGAATCTGAAACCACATCAATGTTACATTAAAATCCATTGGTCTACCTTGTACTTTGGATTTTATTCAGCAAGTATTA
Organism: Eumetopias jubatus; assembly: GCF_037043125.1. NCBI lineage: Eukaryota > Metazoa > Chordata > Mammalia > Carnivora > Otariidae > Eumetopias > Eumetopias jubatus. The sequence goes on along the minus strand of NW_028274822.1, from coordinate 77,226,579 downwards.
TTTCACTGAGTTATATAGCTCTTCAAAACATTGATACACTTCCTTATTCAATATCAAAAATTCGTATTTCTTAACATTACCACTGATCTCTTCAGAGAAGCCTTTAAATACTGGGAAGCTCAAATTTTACCACTGGCAACAAATACTATCAGTTCTTTTTTTTTTTAAGATTTTATTTATTTTAGAGAGAGTGCATGCGCATGCATGCGTGCAAGTGTGCAGGAGGGGCAGAGGGAGAGAGAATCTGAAGCAGACTCTCACTCAGCGCAGAGCCCAACACGGGGCTTGATCTCAAGACTCTGTGATCATGACCTGAGCCAAAATCAGGAGTCGGACGCTTAACCAACTGAGCCACCCAGGCACCCCCCTCAGTTCTTTCATTTTTTCCCCAAGTTTCAAATATTCTTAATTCGTGTAAACCCCAATACAATACACCAACATGATTTCGTGCGTTTAGAGGGGAAATATTTCCTAGATAAGTGGAAAACTGTACAGATGGCTTCTGGAAGACCTCCATTCAAAGCAGCATTATAGTGAAACATTTCATTTAGAAGTCTGAACCTCCTTTCTTCAGTTTGCTATAATCTACATTCACTGAGTAGAACTTGTATTGATCACTGACATCCAGTTTGTTCCAGGGTTCTGGGTTATTCTTCCTATCCCACTGACAGAAGAGGGGGATCAAGCTCAGATGCCCGTGGATCTGCCATAACATGGCTGCAGCAGAGGCCTCAGGTCCAGATGGAGAAAAGATCAAATCTGCAAGGTCTGGCACTAAGTAGTCCCTACGATAAGGATGAATGGACATCCAAAGTCACACAGAACCTCCTACTTCTCAGTTCTTTCATTTTTGAGATGTCTGCTCATTACCCAAATCAGAATAACTGTAATTTTTCTTTCAATTAATCTTTCAAGTAAAAATGGGTGGCTCAGTTGGTTAGGCAGCTGACTCGATTTCGGCTCATGTCACGAACTCAGGGTTGTGGGACTGGCCACATCAGCTCCACACTCAGCCAGAGTCTGTCCCTCTTCCTCCCTATCTGCCCCTCCCCCACGCATGTGCACACTCTTCCTTCTCTCTCTCTCAAGTAAATAGACGGATAGATAGATAAAAAGTGTTCTATGAAGAAATCTGCTAGGTCAGCATGCAACTCTACTCCTCCAAGCGCTTTTTCTTAAAACCACCACGGTACTTAAATATGCAGAAGTGCCATCTCTGTACTCCTCATCACATTATATAAACTAATCAAAGGACGTGTACTCTTTTACTCTATTTTTTACTTCAACAAGAGCATTCTTTAAAGAAACTGACTTTTTTTTTTAACTGTAGAGTATATGGCAGTGAAGAGTACAATGGCTACTAGACAATCTGGTGTCAATGTGCTGTTTCGTGCTTAGGCACCAACACTTTATCTACCAGTGCGGCTGTACCAGCGGTACAAATTGTTAGCACACAGAAAAAGTCACAATTTCTCAGTAATGTTATGAAAATAGTTTGACCTTGAGGACCCCATTAAAGGGTTTCAGGGTTTCCAGGAGTATAGGGACCACATGTTGAAAACTGCTAATCTACAGAATCATTAACAGTTATCTAACTGATCCCTTTGTGGTCCTTCAGGATTGGTTACTATTTTCTGCTCTGACTCTCTCACATATTTAGGAGACAACACTCTGCTGGGCTTTCAACCTTCTGTCTCTCACCTCATACACATAGTGAATTGTACACTACTCTACGATGTACTGCACGACCGGCTTAGCTTAGCATTTGATTTGCAACAGCCAGTAGAGTGTGGTTAAGAGCACTGGCTTTAAGTCTGTTTGCCTGGGTTCCAATCCTGAATCTACCACTTACTAGCTAAAGACCTTATACAAATTATTTATCCTTATTTGCAAAATGAGAATAACAGTACCTATACCTCAAGAGTTGTGAGGATTCAACCCATTCAGTGTTTGGCATGGGGCCTGACACAAAGGAAGTACTTGCAAGATATTAGCCATCTTTGAAATATCACTATAACTAGAACAGATGTATCCTAAATTGTAGCAAAGAAATTTTGTATAGCAGTCAAAATTAGGAAGCATGCCCAGGAATGAGCCCAGGCTCTAGAGCTTCCCAAGCTATCCTGAAGAATCACCTAGGGTGCCTACAAATCTAGACTCCTGGGCTCTACATAGACTTAGTAGATCAGAGACTTCAAGGAAGAAGCCTAGGAATCCTGTGAGGGTAGGAAACATAACCTCTAGAGGAAACACTGTAATTGAGGAATTTAGATCATGTCTATCATCACATAATTTATACATTTTATTCTTTGAAAAGCGTGAAGTTCATTACAAATGTCACTATTAAAAGGCTGATACGTAGGGCACCTGGATGACTCGGTTGAGCGTCAGACTCGTGATTTCAGCTCAGGTCAGGATCTCGAGGTCATGGGATTGAACCCAAATCGGGCTCTGAGCTCAGTGTGGAGTGTGCTTCAGATTTTTTCTCCCTCTCCACTTCCTACCCCTTTGCCCCTTCCCGCTGAAGAGCACTCCCCCAGCTAAAATAAGTAAATAAATAAATATCTTTTTTAGATAAATAAAAGGTTGATATATAAAGTCAGTTTCTGAATAAACTGAAATGGTAAGGCATGATCTATCTTGAAAAAGCCATGTTTGAAAAGAGGAAAGATTTAAAAGGGAGAAATAACTCATTTCTTCCATTCTAAGATGCCATCCACTGTGAAATCACGGCAACACATTTCTCAAAACAATTACATACCACTTTCCTCTTCAAAATCTGACTGAAATTTGGATTGAAACTTTCTTCAAATTTAACAAGTTTAACAATTTTTCTGAACTTCTGGCCATCAGCAGTCGTGTGTCATATCAGGTTAACATGTCACTTTTCAAAAACTGCAATTCTGTTCTCTTTTGACATCTTTAGAACACATAATTTTGAGGCAAACAGGAATATTTGGGAATCCTCTAAATTTTGTATGTGGTTATACTGTTTCATTTTTTCTTAACTAGATAGCAAGAAGCTGAGCAATTTGTTAAAAATTAGATTTTTAGCGGCGCCTGGGTGGCTCAGATGGTTAAGTGTCTGCCTTCGGCTCAGGTCATGATCCCAGGGTCCTGGAATCGAGCCCTGCATCAGGCTCCCTGCTTGGCGGGGATGTCAAATAAATACATAAAATCTTTAAAAAAAATTAGGATTTTTAAAGATGTTTTAGCACTTGGGTTATAATCCACCACAAGTCATGAATCAGTCACATTCAACTCCCTTATCTTTCAAACTCTGAGATGTGTTCCAATGAGTTAGCAACTTCTATCTCTTTTAATTGCATCATCTGTCCTGGTACAGGCTGTTTCCTGCACATAAAATTATCTTTGTATCATATTCCTTTTGAAGAAATATGAAACAAATTCTGTATCTAAATTTAACTTAAAATTCAGCCATGTGTAATGCTGTCAGTGCAAATAACTTAACTGAGGTGGCAAGTGAGTGAAAAGACACCTCTACACATGGCTAAATTGATATATAAGCAGGCAATGACATTTGCAATACAAAGTGATCCATCAATAAATTGCAGATTTCACTTGCCATTAAGGACTGCAAAGGCACATCAAAAATGTTTAGAAGTGTTGAAAAGGTTCATCCTACAGTTGGTCTTACGGTATCAGATAGTTTATATATAAGAAAATTATAGTGATAAATGTAAAGGATCAGATTTTATGAAAAGTCACATCACAATGAATTAAAACCCAAATTCAATAACAGACTGTTCAAAAAGGATACACTAAAGGGTAGAGTTTACTACTGAACTAAAATAAAAAGCATCTTGGAGTATACCTGAAACTACTATGTTGTATGTCAGTTATACTGTAATAAATAAAATTTAAAACAAAACAGACAAAAAGAGGCTTGAAGTAAAAATTATATATAGAATTTAGAACAAAAACAGTAACTGAGAAAACTGTCAATATATAAAAGCAAGACAAGATATACAGCACTGTTTCTCAAAGTACCAATGGTATTGCCCAGTCATTCATGAGATAGTGGTATCTTCCAAAGAATACTGATAAAAGAATATTTTCACACATATCTGAAATGTACTATTAGTGATAACTTTTCACAGAAATACTACAGCAATCTTAAAAGACTGTGTATGTGCCACAAGGACTATGCAGCTCAGTCCTCTCTGCTATTCAATCAATTCAGTGGCTCCAAGCTTACCAGACTCAAAACCTATTTATTGTTTTTAAAGATTTTATTTATTTGAGAGCACGCGCGCGAGAGAGAGAGAGATTGAGAGAATGAGTGGGGGGAGGGACAGAAGGAGAAGAAGACTCCCTGCAGAGCAGGGAGCCCGACGTGGGACTTGATCCCAGGACCCTGGGATCATGACCTGAGCCTAAGGCAGATGCTTAACCAACTGAGCCACCCAGGCGTCCCTCAAAACCTCCTACTTATAATAAACTTTTTAACAGTTCCTTTATTAAACCATGAAATTATACTGATAACTTACCTAGCCACAAAACTTTAAAAAATCAATACAGTGCCATAACTATAATGTGAAGGAGGAAAAAAAGGAAACTGATTCATAATAAAACACTAATATGTAAAAACTTGGGCATCACTACACCAGAAGATATGATCTAGTAAGATGTCTGCACCAATACCATGAATGACCATGAACTTGACACCTACAAATGCTGACTGAATCAGGTGTGTGAAATGGTGACCAAAATACTGTGATGCATTTTTCCAAAATGGTAAACAACTCTTGGTAAAGCTCTATATGAAAGGACATTACTCACTCCTTGATGTACACACCATTGCATTCATTGACTGCAGTATATATTAACATCATGGAAAAATGCCTTGTGTATATATGTAGAATATTTTAGACCTGAGGCCATCACAGGAGCTTCCAACCTCATATGAGACAGAACAGTTATTCACTGTACAGCATTGTCCTGCACAATGTAAGACATCTCACAAACTTAGCCCCTGCTCACTAAATGCCTACAACAACCTCTAGCATGGTGAAAACCAAAAATGCCCCCCGCCCCAAATGGCACTACTCTAGCTGAGAACTACTCTGCTAAGTTACTAGGCTAGGATATTTAAGTCATTGGCATGCTACTATTTACTTCTTAAATTAGCATTTTTTGCTACTACACAGTATTATTTTGTAGTTACAATTCACTTTAACTGATCAACATAAAAGTAGTTATAAAAATAGAAACAAATACTACATCTAAGCATATCACAAATATATGTAATCAAACATGATTCAAATACCAGAATGGAAATATATATCTTCTGGAACAAAAAGAATTTCAAATATAGTGATTTCAAATAGACAGCTGAGAATCCAAAAATAGGAATATTTAAAAACTGGATTTTACTGGGTCAGCAATCTAACTCACTACCAGGAACTGTTCCTGAATGTCTCAATACTCTCTCAGGCATGTGTCCATAAAACTTAGTAAGACCTAGGTATATACCCAAAACAACTGAAAGCAGGGATTCCAACAGATATCTGTAAAGCCATGTTCATCGCAGTATTCACAACAGCCAAAAGGCAGAAATAACCCACGTCTATCAACAGACAAATGGATATGCAAAATGTGATATATCCATACAATAAAATGTTCAGCCTCAAAAAGGAAGAAAATTCTGACACATGCTACAACATGGATGAATCTTGAAGACATCATGCTAAGTAAAATAAGCCAGTCACAAATGGAGAAATATTATGGAGAAATGTTATATGATTCCAACTAATTTAAGAGTAGTCAGAAAGTAAAACAGTGGTTGCCAAGGCCTGGGGAGAGGGTGCAATGCAGAGTTAAGTGTGTTCAATGGGTACTGAGTTTGAGTCTGAGAAAATGAAAAAGTTCTGGAGATGAACGATGTGGTGATGGTTGTACAACAACGTGAATGTACTTAATGCCACGAACTGTACACTTACAAATGGTTAAAATGGTACATTTTTATTTATATTATATATGCCACATATATATTTAATACATATTTTATTATACATTTACGTATTTGTATATTTAAACCACTTTTAAAAATTAAATGGGGGGGGAGCTGGAAAATTAGAAAGTATAATTGACATAGAATTTGTTGGCCAGGGGCGCCTGGGTGGCTCAGTCGGTTAAGCGTCTGCCTTCGGCTCGGGTCATGATCCCAGGGTCCTCGGATTGAGCCCAGTGTCAGGCTCCCTGCTCCGTGGGAGGCCTGCTTCTCCCTCTCCCACTCCTACTCCCCTGCTTGTGTTCCCTCTCTTGCTGTGTCTCTGTCAAATAAATAAATAAAATCTTAAAAAAAAAATTTGTTGGCCAATGAGGGATACCTCGGTGGCTCAGTTAAGCATCTGCCTTTGGCTCAGGTTGGATCGAGCCCCACTGTTGGGCTTCCTGTTCATTGGGGAGCTTGCTTCTTTCTCCCTCTCCCTCTGATCCTCCCCCTGTTCATGCTCTCTCTCTCTCAGATGAATAAAATCTTAAAAAAAAATTTGTTGGCCAACAAAATGGATAAATCATTGAAAGTATTAATACAATTTAAACAGGAAGACTTCCAATTCTGAACATGAAGTTGTAACTACTACTGGAATTGCCCTACTCTTGTAAACAACTAGAAAACCTGACAAAATACATGAAATAGCAGTTTTTAGACATTGGGCAAACAGCAGCACAAGACTGTGATCCTCGAGAGAAAGGAAACAAAGAAAGTAAGTTCCATGATTGACCAAACTTTACTGCCTGAAAATAATTTCCAGGCTTTACTGCAGGGACAGAAATTTGAAACAGGGTTCAGGTGTCTGTATTGAGGGGACAACAGAGTTGGGGGAAGCTGAGAATTTGCAGCCAGAATTTGAGGAAGGAAGTGCTGAAAAGCAAGGAGTTGCATGCATGTAGGAATCTGATGATCTATAAAGGGGTTCCTTTTGATCCCGGAAACCTTCTCCTTAAGAGCAGGGAACAAACTACCAAAAAGCAAACAGCCCAACAATTCCCAGAGCTCACACAGGCTGGGAATCATTTGTGATCCTATTAGTCAAAATGGAGAAACCTCAGCATCACTAGAAGGATCACACTTCAATAGTGGGGCTACAGTCTAAGGAGAAAGACTGCTGTGACCAGCTATATAAGCCTTAAAAGCTTCACAAGGATCAAACTGACCTAAAAATTACTTAACTATGTGACAACAAAGTCCGACATTCTTTAAAGGAATATAGTGAAATTCACCATCCAGAAATGTAAAATGTAAAATTCACAATGTTCAGCCATAAAAGGAAGGAGGAAAATGATCCACATCCAGAAAAGTTAATCATTTGAAACAGAACCATAAATGGAATTAAAGACAAATGGACATTATCGAATTAAAAGACAAAGATGTTACAACAGATATTATAAATCTGGCTCAATTGGTTAAGCATGTGTCTTCGGCTCAGGTCATGATCCCAGGGTCCTGGGATCGAGTCCCACATGGGGCTCCTGCTCAGTGGGGAGTCTGCTTCTCCCTCTGCCTCTGCCTGCTGCTCCCCCTGCTTGTGTTCGCTCTCTCGCTCTCTCTGGCAAATAAATAAATAAAATCTTAAAAAAAAAAAAGACCCAATAGAACTTGAAGAGTTTTAAAATGAAAACTATGGGGCACCTGGGTGTCTCAGTTGGTTGGGTGGCCGGCTGAATCAGGGTCATGAGATCAAGTCCTGAGTCAGGCTCCATGCTCAGCACAGAGTCTGCTTAAGATTCTCTCTCTCCTTTTGCCCCACCCCCCACCACTCGTGTGTGTGTGTGTGTGTGTGTGTGTGTGTGTGTGTGTGCGCGCGTGCGCGCGTGCGCACGCATGTGTTCTCTTAAAAAAAAAAACCTTTAAAAAATACACTGAATGGGAAGAGACACTGCAGAAGAAAATATTAATGAAGTGGAAGACATAGCAAATAGAAACTATCCATGGAGACAAAGATGGGGGGGGGGGAGAACAGAGCCTCAGTAACCTGCTGGACACTATCAAGTGGTCAAACACAGACAACTAGGGTCCGGAAAACTGAAGGGAGAGCAGAAAAACAAACAAAAACCTTGAAGAAATAATGGCTGAAAATTTGATACATTTGATGAAAACTGTAAGAGATCCAAGAAACCCAAGTCCCACACAGAAAAAAAACAAAGGAAAAAAACACCAAAGCACATCAAACTGCTTAAGAAAAAAATGATAAAAAGAAAAACTTTGAACATCCAGGGGAAAAGGCCACACTACTCAAATAAGAGCACAGATGAAAATGAAAGCAGACTTCTCATTAGAAATCACACAGGACAGAAAAAAAATGTAAAATCCTGAAGTGCTGAAGAAAAAAACTTTGTCAACATAAAATTCTATACTGAAGTGTTTTTAAACACAAAGACAAAGGCTTTTTTAGATCAATAAAAGCTGAGATGATTCATCAAGAGCAGACCCTTGCTATAACAAATGTTAAATTAGGGAAGTTATTCACATAAAAGAATAATATCAGATGTAAACTTGGATCTACAAAAAGGAATAGTGAAACAAATGGTAAATATAAAGGACATGTTTAAAACAAAATAACACACTGTGGTGTTTACAACATACAAAAAATTAAAATGTCTGATAATAGAGGCACAGAGATATGGGAGAGCATTAATAGACTGCATTTTCCAAATCTCAATCCATATGTTCTGCTTCCAATGTGACACTGATATTCCTCCAGTAAGATGGGGGGAGTGTAAATGTGTGTGTTGGGAGTGGCATCTATGTTCCCTCTCCTTGAATCTGGGCAAATCTTTCTAACTACCTCCACCTAGAGAATACAGCAGGAGAAACAGTGCATGACTCAAGATCAAGGCTAGGTCATAAAAGACAAAATAATTTCTATTTGTCTGGTTTTTGTTAGGATACTTGCCTTCGGAACCCAACTACTAGACTGTAAGAAAATTTAGGCTACATAAAGAGGTCATGTGTATGAGTTCTAGCCAACAGACTAAGCTAAGGTCTCATCAGCCAGCCTCAACCACTTGACATGTGAGTGAGCAAAATCTTCAGATAATCCCAGTCCTCAGCTTTGAGCTCCTTCTGCAGAGGCCACATCATTGGACTGTCCCTACTATATGCCCCATTCAAATGCCTCACGATTAGAATAGGTTTATAAAATTAACAGTGTATAGTTTTAGGCATTAAAGTTACTGGTAGCTTCTTATGCCATGAAAGTAACCGGGACAGGAAAAATTAAAGTACACCATTGTAAATCTGATAAAGTTATAGGTGAAGTGGTATAAAATTATTTCAACATAGGAAGAAATTAAAGATGTATGCTGTAAGCCCTATATCAACCACTAAAAATATTAAAAACATAAACCAAGTAAACCAAGAAAGAAGATAAAATGGAATCATAAAAATTCTCAACAAATGTTAAAAAAAAAAAAGAGGAAAAATAGGAAAGGAGAAAGAACACATGGAACAAATAGAAAACAAACAGCAAGAAGGAAAATATGGGGATGCGTGGCTGGCTCAGTCAGTAGAGCGTGCGACTCCTGATCTTGGGGTCTTGAGTTTAAGAACCATGTTGGGCATGGAGCTTACTTTAAAAAAAAAGGAAAATATGATTCAGCGGCGGCCACTGAGCAAATTGGACTTCACTTGTACACGTACCTCGCTCCGCTTTTTCTGCAACCATGTCTGACAAACCCGATATGGCTGAGATTGAGAAATTCGGTAAGTCGAAATTGAAGAAGACAGAAACGCAAGAGAAAAATCCACTGCCTTCAAAAGAAACGATTGAACAGGAGAAGCAAGCCGGTGAATCGTAATGAGGTGCGCGCCGCCAATATGCACTGTACATTCCACAAGCATTGCCTTATTTTACTTCTTTTAGCTGTTTAACTTTGTAAGATGCAAAGTGGTTGGATAAGTTTAAATGACTGTGCTACCCCTTTTCACATCAAAGAATTGAGAACTACTGACAACGAAAGGCGCCTGCCTCTCCCATCTGCCTGTCTGGCTGGCAGGGAAGGAAAAGAACTTGCATGTTGGTGAAGGAAGAAGCTGGGTGGGACGACAGTGAAATCGAGAGTAAAAACCAAGCTGGCCCAGGGTGTCCTGCAGGCTGTAAAATGCAGTTTAATCAGAGTGCCATTTTTTTTTGTTCAAATGATTTTAATTATTGGAATGCACAATTTTTTTAATATGCAATAAAAAGTTTTAAAACCTGAAAAAAAGGAAAATATGTTTAATACAAGCATATAATTACAGAAAATATAAACAGTCTACTTCAATTAAAAGACAAATGTTGTCAAATTGCATAAAAAAGCAAGCCCCAACCATATGCTATTTATAAGAAACACTGTTTAAATATAAAAACACAGATAGATTAAAAGGACGGAAAAATACAAATAAAGGCAGACACTAAGATGAAGTGGTATAAATATCAACAAAGATTTTGGAACAATGAATATTAGGAGGGATATTAATAATAATAGAGGGATTAATTCATTAACAGGACATAACAATCCTAAATATGTATATACCTAGTAACAAAGCTGTGACAGTCAAAGAACTGAAAGGAGAAATATACAAAGCAAATAAAGTTGGGAATTTTCAACATACCTTTCTCAGTAATTGACAGAATTTTAAAAATCAGCAAGGATTTGAACACTATAAACCAACTTGACCTAATAAGATATTTATATAATATTTCACCCAGTAACAGCAATATACACATTGTTTTCAAGTGTCGTGAAACATTCACCAACATGAACCATATTCTGGACCACTTAAGAAAAACAAAACAAAACACTACTCGGGAAGAAGGGAGGGAAAAAAAAAAACCACTTGAATTTAAAAGGATTGAAATAATAAAAAGCATGTTCTCTATAAGAGAATCAAACTAGAAAGATGCATTTTTTTTTTTTGATGCACTTCTAAATATATAAGCCACGGGTCAAGTAGATTATAAATTAGAAAATCCTTTGACTTGAATGAAAATGAAACATCAAAATTTAAGGGACACAGCTAAAGAAGTTCTTAGGGGTAAATTTATAGCTTTAAATGGTTATACTGGAAAAGAAGAAAGGTTTCAAGTCAATGATCTAAGCTTTCCTCTTGAGGAACTACAAAAACAAAAGCAAAAGGCAAAGTAAGAAGGAAAGAATAGGGCACCTGGGTGGCTCAGTTGTTGAGCAACTGCCTTCGGCTCAGATCACGATCCTGGAGTCCCGGGATCGAGTTCCGCATCAGGCTCCCTGCTGAGCGGGGAGTCTGCTTATCCCTCTGACCCTCCCCCCTTTCATGCTTTCTCTCTCTCAAATAAATAAATAAAATCTTTAAAAAAAAAAAAAAGAATAATAAAACATCAATATAACAGAAAGGAAAATACTACAGAACAAGCAATAGAAAGCAAAGTGATTCTTTGAAAAGATAAATAAAATTAATAAACCTCTAGCTAGATTGATCAGGAAAAAGGGACAAGCCACAAATTACCAATATCAGGAATGAAAGAAGGTATATCACAACAGATGTTACATAAATAAAAAAGACGTGTTAGAGAAAATAAGAATATTATCAGAACAAGAAAATATTATGCCAACAAATTATACAACCTAGAAGAAATGAGAAGACAAACTACCAGTTGCAACATGATCTGTGAATACTTGAGTATTCATAGCAGTTTTATTTATAATAGCCCCAAAACAAGAAATAGTACCCATCAACTGGTGAATGGTAAACAAATTGTGATATATCTATACAAAGGACTATTGTCCAGCAATAAAAAGAACTTCTGATACATCCAACAACACAGGTGATCTCAAAAACATTTTTCTAAATGGAAGAAGCCAGAATGGACTGTATGCTATATGACTCCAGTTATACGAAATTCCCAAAAAAAGCAAATAATGACAAACAGCAAATCAGTGGTTCCTCAAGGCCTAAAAATGAAAGAGAAGCTTAAAGGATTATTTGGAGTGCTGGGAAAAATTTTTCTTGACTGTGCTGGTGATCCCTCAATAGCATTTATTTGTCAGAAACTCACTGAATTATACACATAAAATGGATGAAGTTTACTGTAGGCAATTATACCTCAGAAGGAAATTTTAAGAATTAAATGGAATAAGAAAAATTGCGCCTGGGTGGCTCAGATGGTTAGGCGTCTGTCTTGGGCTCGGGTCATGATCCCAGGGTCCTGGGATCGAGTCCCGCATCGGGCTCCCTGCTCCTTGGGAGCCTGCTTCTCGCTCTGCCTCTCTCTCTGTCTCTCATGAATAAATAAATAAAAAGTTTAAAAAAAAATCTCAAAGTTAGAAATAAGAAAGGAATCACAAAGGGCAAAATAAAAGTGAACAGGATTATTAGGGGATGCCGTGCATATTCATATGCTAATAAATTTTTAAAATTTAAGTTCAAAAGGTAATATGCTATTAAAATATTAGATGCCAAAACTGATACAAAAAGACATGAGTAAATAAACCTGCAACAGAAGACAGTGACCAAGATAACAAATTACCCAACCACTCCTTTTTTACCCTGACAAGAGCACTAAAATCCAAAACCCACCTTTACACAGAAATTTTGAAATTTCTTACAAAAATGTGGTATACTGCCCTTAAGGTACTATGGAGGAAACATTACTTGAGTCTTAAAACTGATAAAATTAAAACAGAAAACTACAGGACAATCTTATTTATGAATAATAATGTGAGAAATCAGAAATAAAATTCAAGCAATTAAAGCATTAAAGATTTTAAAAACTGGGGCGCCTGGGTGGCTCAGTTGTTAAGTGTCTGCCTTTGGCTCAGGTCATGATCCCAGGGTTCTGGGATCTAGCCCTGCATCGGGCTCCCTCCTCCATGGGAGGCCTGCTTCTTCCTCTCCCACTCCCCCTACTTGTGTTCCCTCTCTCGCTCTGTCTTTGTCAAATAAATAAATAAAATCTAAAAAAAAAAAAAAGATTTTAAAAACTACTAAATAAGTTTTGTTCCGCGAACGCAAGCATTGTTTTTTTAATAAGTAAAACTATTGATATCATACAAAAGATTTAAGCAAAATGTCATGATAATAGACTACATATTTGATAAAACTCAACCAATCCCATTCCTTTTTATAAAAAGCAATAAAAAACTTGTTTTTTAATATGATTAAAACAATCCACTCCACAAATTTGATGGTTAAACATTAGTGGTCTTCCACTTAAAAGACAAAGAGGCGCCTTATTCAGTTACTCATAATAGCATATATTACATATTCTTTGCTCCAATTTTTTTTTACTCCAGAGTAATTTTTTAAGGTCCAAATAAAACAAGAGAATTACGAAAATGACTGAAATATGTATATCACTACTTCAATCTGTATAAAATTTAAGCAAAGAATCATTAGAATAATTTGTCTACTATAGTTGTTGGGTATTAAGCAAGTCTGCAAAAATCAATGTAATTCTAGGGGTGCCTGGGTGGCTCAGTCGTTAAGTGTCTGCCTTCAGGGATCAAGTCCCGCATTGGGCTCCCTGCTCTGCGGGAAGCCTGCTTCTCCCTCCCCCACTCCCCCAGCTTGTGTTCCCTCTCTCGCTGTGTCTCTGTCAAATAAATAAATAAAATCTTTAAAAAAAATGAATTTAATTCTATACACCAGTAGTAACCAGCTAGAAAAGGAATGGGGAAATAACTCCATTAAAACAGCAACAAAAGGTATAAAATACTTGGTAACTGGTGTAGTAAATGTATAAAAAAAACTAAACTTTAATGGGAGAAAACTTGGTTATAGAAAATTAATATACCATAACATCACAAAGAAGACAATTCTGTCCAAGTTAAAAAATGTAATGTACTTCCAATTAAAATATAACGAGGTATGTTGGACAACTTGAGAACTTAAAAAAATAAACTGGGGGAAAAATCAAAGAACATTCGCTTAAATCATGAAAACAGGATTAGCCCTATGAAATACTAAAGCAATGCCTAACCAAGGGACTGGGTCTCAAACTGAAAAATGACCTTCTCTTGCAAAATAAATGCAAATAGACTGCTGATTCATTCATTTGCTGACCATCACTGACACTAGTTTCTGTTCAATGTTTAAATGGCACACTCCTAATAGAGACAATCTTCCATTTCCTAAATCATAGCTTATGTTATCTGTGGTACACTAAAATGAATAATTCATGACCAAGACAGAATCCTTAACTGAAAGCTCACGTGTAAGAGGTACTGCAGGCCAAATATTTTTTCTTCAATATTTCTAAATGAATGTCTTAAATTCTTCTGTTGTATTACAATTTTACCATATCATACACACTGAAATAAAGCTAGAACTTTTTACTTGTCATGTGGACAACGGAAGTTGCAGTCACATGCAATTCGCCTCTGGAAAAGCAGCTAGCTGTCCATCCGAGTTACCTTACAGATATTAGGATATAAACTGACCCTCACTCTCCAAAATACTACATGCTTGGTCTGTGTTAGGTAATTTCTATAGGCTGTTTCTCTTCTTCACCAAGTTAGGATTTAATTTCCTGTCCTTAGCCTTTGACGAGATTTGATACAAGAAAGAAAACACAACCGTGAGAGCAGCACTTCCCAAAATAGGGTTAAGAGAGAACTGTTCTAGGTATTAAGATGGCAAGCAAACTCTTCCCCTGAGCAAGTGTCTTTTAACATTTAAAACAAAATTAAACACGTTTCTTTTTTACCACCTGTCTTGTCAGACCTCATAATATGCTAGTTCAGACTATGAATTTCCTAGAGAAAGATTTAATATGCAGCCTTTCTCAAGCTTACTTGATTAAAGGTTCCCTTTATTCTCAAAGAAACATTAATGGCAAATAGCCTTTGGAGTTAAAAATGATCTGTGTTCAAATTCTAGATCTGCCATTCATTAACTAACTATATAATCTTGGGTGAGTAATCAGTTTTTCAACTATAAAATGTGGTGGGGGAGCAATAGCTATACTTCAGAGGACTGATTTAAAGATAAATTACATACACACAGAGTGTTAAGAATATATAAACCTGATAAACTCAACAAAATTGCAATTTGTCTTCCTGAGAACAAAAATTAATGACCTTATTCCCATATACTCCCTCTCTCTTTCTCCCTTCCTTGCTTTTGTCTTTTCCTTTCAGCTTTCATTCCTGGATTTAACATTCCTCTCTGATTTTCTTTTAATTTAACTGTTAGTTAAGGAAGCCATTCGCAGAAGCTCTCCTACATACCAACTTACACTGTTCAACTAAATACCGGATAGAACCAAAAAGGAACAGGTTAATGGGGTTGAAATACATTATTAAGTGAAAAAAGGAAGACACAGCATCATGCTGTGTAGAGCACACTATCACTTCATTAAAAATTAAACAAAATAATGAAATTGAATGCTTATCATATACAAAAATTATATGTCATCAAAGTCCTAAGCATAAGAGCCAACACAATAAAACTCAAAGAAGAAAACACAGAAGAAAAGCTTCATGACCTTGGATTTGGCCATGATTTCCTGGATATGACACCAAAAGCACAGGCAACAGAAGAAAAAATATATTGGGACTTCATCAAAATTAAAAACTTTTGTGCACCAGAGGAAACTATTAACAAAATGAAAACGCAACCTATGTAATGGAAAAAAATATGACTGATATGGGATTGATATCCAGAATATATAAAGAACTCCTACAACTCAACATCAAAATCAAACAACCTTAATAAAAAATGGGCAAAGGACTTAAACATTTCTTCAAATACATACAAATAGCCAATAAACACATGAAAAGATGTTCAGCATCATTCATCATTAGGAAAATGGAAATCAAAACCACAATGATACCACTCCACACCCATTAGGATGGCAATTATCAAAGACAAAAAACAAAAAAAAAAACAGAAAATGACAAGTGTTGGAGAGGATGTGGAGAAACTGGAAACCTATGCACTGCCGGTGGGAATGTAAAATGGTGCCGCCACCATGGAAAACAATACGACACTTCCTCAAAAAAATTAAAGAATTACTACATGATCTGCAGTCCCACTTCCAAGTATATATATATTCAAAAGATGTGAAAGCAGGAACTTGAACAGATATTTGTACAACCATGTTTATAGCAGCATTATTCAATAATACAACAGCCAACTGATGGATGAGTGGATAAAAAGAATGTGGTATGTACACAGAATTCAGTGTTATTTAGCCTCAAAAAGGAAGGAAATTCTGACTCATGTTACAACCTGGATGAAATGTGAAGACATTATGCTAAGTGAAATAAGCTAGTCACAAAAGGAGAAATAGTATATGATTCCATTTATATGAGATATTTACAGTAGTCAAATTCACTGAGACAGAACTGTGGCTGCCAGGGAAAGGGAGGGGGACAGAATGAATTAGTGTAACAGGTATGGAGCTTCCATTTTGTAAGATGAAAAAGTTCTGGAGATGGATAGTGGTCGTTGGTACACAACAATGTGAATGTACTTATTAATGCTGCTGAACTGTACACTTAAAAATGGTTCAAATGGAAAATTTTATATTTTGTGTATTTAACCACAATAAAAAAAGAGGATTACATAGGATATTTATACATGTACGTTTATGCATACATTTCTAGAAGAATGGAGAGAAAGCTGGTTATAAATTTTCCTGCAGAGGGAGACTGGAGGATCAGGGATGAATAAGACTTAATAAAAAGGGGTTGAATATAGGGGTCTACTACACACACACTAAAAACTAATCTACAATATATTTAATGGTATGAAAAGATGTTCAAGGAATTTTAAATAGAAAAAAGGAAGATAACAAAATACTATTTGCCATTTAATAACAAAATACTATCTACCATTTAACATTACTTAAACACACAAACACACCAAAAAGAGTCTCAGAGGTGGGGCACCTGGGTGGCTCAGTTGTTGGGCGTCTGCCTTTGGCTTGGGTCATGGTCCCAGGGTCCTGGGGTTGAAACCTGCATCGGACTCCCTGCTCAGCAGGGAGCCTGCTTCTCCCTCTCTCACTCCCCCTGCTTGTGTTCCCTCTCTGTCAAATAAATAAATAAAATCTTAAAAAAAAAAAGAGTCTCAGAGGTGACATTAGAGATCAATAAGAAAAGAAGGGACCATTCAATAGAGCTGTAGAAACTGGATTCCTATTACCCTCTACTAATAGGATACAATATAATTAATCATCCTACAATGCTATTATCCTATGTTTAAATTATAGATGCCTTAATTTAGTCTTACCTAAATCCATCTTAATTTAGATTAAATTCTAAATTTAATCTAGATTTTAGATTAAAAACTTGTACAAGAAAGGCAAAGTGTTAACACTAACCCACTCCTATTTAGAAGAAAACATAGGAGAATACCTTTAAGACCTTGGGCCAGAAAAGGATTTATGACACAAAAGCACTCACCTAAGAGAGACGGATAGATTCTAGCTGTAGGTATAAACCTTAGGAAAACTCTTAAACATGAACCCCAGGGAATATATGCTATATATATAAACATGAACACACCACAGAACTCTTTGAAACAGCTCCAACCTAGAAACCTAAATATCCATCAAAAGGAAAATACATAAATTATGGTGTAATTCACAGGATAGAACATTATACATTCGTAAAAATGAGTGCAATAAGTGGGACACATCTTGAAAACGATATTGATTGAAAAAAAGCAAATTATAAGACATTTTATCTTTATCACACTCAACTGTAAAAATTAAAGTAAAAATAAATATGTTGTACAGTAAAACATTAAAACATAGTAAACGTAAAACCAGTTTTTTAAAAAGCAAGGGAATGCTAAATACAAAACTCATGACAGCAGTAAGGGGAGGAGGACAGGTAGGAGGAGGGATCGAGGAGTGCACAGAAGCTTCAAGAGAATACTGGTAATCCTGGGGCGCCTGGGTGGCTCAGTCGTTCAGCGTCTGCCTTCGGCTCAGGTCATGATCCCAGGGTCCTGGGATCGAGCCCTGCATCGGGCTCCCTGCTCCACGGGAAACCTGCTTCTCCCTCTCCCACTCCCCCTGCTTGTGTTCCCTCTCTCGCTGTGTCTCTCTCTGTCAAATAAATAAAATCAAATCTTAAAAAAAAAAAGAGAATACTGGTAATCCTATAGTTCTTTAGGTGGTTGGTGAGGTTCATGAGTGTTTATTATGTCTCATAACTTATATATACACAGTATATTCTTCTGCAGATATGACATAAGAAGGAAAATACAGTATAAACCTATTCCTATTTTTGTGTAAAAAATGATCTATAATTCCTATAATACCCAGAAGAGTTGCATGAAATGTTGCCATGAATTTTCTAGGTAAGTTAAATTTTAGGTAACGATAATTTTCTTACTTGAGATTCTGATGTTTTATGAATCAGAATGTGTGTAATTAAACAATAGTCACAAGCATATACATTTTTTAAAAGACCTGCAAAAGGGACACCTGGGTGCCTCAGTCAGTTAAGCATCCTGGGATCAAGTCCCCCATCAGGCTCTGTGCTCAGTGGGGAGCCTGTTTCTCCCTCTGTCTGCCACTTCCCTGCTTGTGCTCTCTCATTCTCTGACAAATAAATGAACTCTTAAAAAAAAAAAAAAGACCTGAAAAATATGCAACAAACTTAATGAGGGATTGGCAGAGGAATAAGTGGTTTTCTTTTCATTTTTTGTTCATCTGCATTTTCCAAAACTGCACCAATAATATACGTATTAGAGTTCTATAATCTCTTACCTGATACTCTTGCAGCCAAAGATGTTCCAGAATCCCAATTTTTTTTTTTTGCTTTTAGAAGGGCAACACAGAACATGTATTAGGATTATGTAACATACCCTAACATCAGGCAGTACCCCATAATCAAACACAAATATTTCTGCAACAAAGTGAAGAGTCACACTAAGAGGGATAAATAGATAAAGAACTTCATGTCAGGTCTTGGGGTTTTTTTTGCCATGAGAAGAGGTCTAAATTAGGTTTTATCACCAAAAGAGTGGAACTGTTTAGTGCACAGGACCAGAGACGTAAGGCTTCCAATTCTGTCCCCACTGGGCCAACCAACTTGGAGCTTAGTCACTGCAGGCTGTGCACTCACTCAGTTGAGAACAAGTAAAATAGCTGTTAAATGAATATTTCATAATAGCAATAAATCAAAGCATTTCAAATTCTAAACTAAAAAACATTATTTTTCTCTTAATAAAGCTAAAGCTTTCAAGCACATTTAAAAAATGAAGCTAATGAACAAGTGTCAAACTAAAATATTTGGAAGTTACCAAAATCATAATGTATATCAAAAATGTGACATAGCCACCCAGTAAACTGTTGACCAAAAAGAGAGTACCACTCATGGTATTCTTTAATTCCACAATTGTGCATTGAGAACCTACAACTCGTAAGGACTTCAAATTCAAATCCATAAACCCAACAAATGGGCCCTGCGTCCACACTATCACAAATACCAAGAGTTCAAAAATGAATGCAATAGGATATATCAGGTCAATTAGGAAGTGAGCCTTGTTCTCTCGGTCAAAATACCATTCATAGACTACAATCCAAAAGCAAGTGAATTCCATTTAGAATAACTGCATGTCAATGCTGAGAAAAACCAGAACCATGGCTGATAGAACATTTGTTAGAACGTTAAGACATCCAATAGTCAGCAATACTTTTAATGCAATGGTCAAGTATGGTGAAACTATTTGTTTCTAGTGATGCAGGTGCTCTCAAAGTGTTTTAATCCACTGTCACTGGGGCAGTGATCAGCTATCTCCTTATCCCTAACCTTTGTGGCAATGACCTAGAACTGATCATAGACATCAGGGGGTCACCACTCAACTGCTTGCAGGGGCTAGATAAATCACATAAACTAGTGATGTAGAGATTCAGGGTACAGGAACAGAAAGTGGTGGGCACTGAGGCAAACTAGAAAATAAAAGCTATGGGTGAAGGCACTCAAGTATTAAGACACTTGACCAAATTCAGTCCCTCTAATAATCAAATAATTGACAGACACACCTTCTATACAATGAATGGCCCATTCTGAAATCTCCTCTTGAAGTTGTTTTAATTACATTTGCTGGCATTGGACCCAGCAAATGCCAGCAGTCTCTAACAACAGTGTAAACTCATGGAACAGAGAATCCTATTTATTCTGCCTTAGTTACTATAGTGAAGCCCCAGCAGGCATAAAGTCAGTCATTAATTACAGAGATCAAATCTACAGTCTTATTTTTTCTAACCAAGTGAGCTATGTGGTCAAACAGTACAAGTGGTAGATAACTGCTAAAGAACAGGCCAAAGGAGACTCTGAATATCTAAGAACAACCAGAATAAGGACCAAATAGTAGTTGTTCTTTTATTTACTAAGAACTATAGAACGTAGGGCATCCTTAATGATGAGGGAGACCAATTTTTTTCTTCCTCCTGCTAACTAATAACTACTCACAGCCAAAAATCTGAGCTCTAAGGAGCTTGTCCCTGTACCCCTCTGAAGACCCTCTTCCATGTTTAAAAAAGTAAAGAAAAAAGGCAATAACAATATAAAACTGAAGAACCAGAAACACAGGCTGATCAAGCACTCATCTTTTTCCTAAAGATACAGATCATCATACTTGTGAGGAGAAATTCAGATCATAACCTCTTAGACTTCCTTGATGGTGGTGTTCAATATGGCAGCTGCTAGCCACACGTAGCTATTTTTTATTTACTTGGCTAGTCGGAACTGAGAAGACTTTGTACAAAAAAATGTAAAATATCTCAATTTTTGTATTGATTACATATAATCAATGGTATAAATATTTTTGATACATTCGGTTAAATAAACTATATTATTAAAATTAATTTTGTGTGTTTCTTTTTACTTTTCAATGTGGCTACTAGAATACTATAAATTACATAGGTGCTTCATGTTATATTTCTATTGGACAGTGCTAACCCCCAAAAGGCCATGTTTTACAACTAACTCCTTTAGTGATCTTGCTGGCAAAGAATAGATATGGAGAACACCCCCCCCCGAAAAAAACCAACAACTTCCAGTCATTAAACCAGTCATAGTCCCAAGACTACTGACAACACAGCAGGCTGCCAGAGTAATCTGGGCACTCACTTAACCAAAAATAAAGAACTCATATAACAATCATCTGAGGTTAATTTCTTCCTAAATGATTCTAGCGTGCAAAATATGAAGTAGACTGAAGAAAAATCTGTGAGACAAAAGATTATTTTTTTTCCTTAATGCTAGATATTTTAGGTAACTAAAACTAAGGTGTGACTTTGGTACTACACTGTTAAGTACAAACAGATTTAACATTTTATTTTTTATTTACTTATTTTACAAACAGATTTAATTTTTAAACCACTGCTTTTATCCTCTATAAACCCTTCAATATAAACATTACACAAGTAAAAACCACTTCACACTCATTAGACTGGCTGTAATAAAAAACATGAACAATGACAAGTATTGGTGAGGAGGTGGAGAAATTAGAACCCTCACACACTGCAGATGGGAATGTAAAATGGTACAGCTGTTTTGGACAACAATTTGGCAGTTCCTCAAAATGTTAAACACAGAGAAACCCTATGAGTCAGCAATTCCACTCCTATTTACCCAAGAGAACTGTAAATGTACATATATCTGCACAAACACTTTTACATGAATGCTCATAGCAGCATTATTCATAATAGCCAAAAAAGAAAGAAAGAAAGAAAGAAAGAAAGAAAGAAAGAAAGAAAGAAAGAAAGAAAGAAAGAAAGAAAAGGAAGAAAGAGAAAGAAAAAAGAAAAAACAACCATCACCTGAGAACAGGTAAGTAGAATGTGGTATATCTGTACAATGGAATAAATTTGGCAATGGAAAGGAATGAAGCACTAATACATGCCACATGGATGAACCTTGAAGACAGTACACTGAGTGAAAGAAGTCAAAAGACCACATATTGTATTATTCCATTTATATGAAATAGGCAAATCCATAGAAACCAAAAGTACATTAGTGGCTGCCAGGGGCTGGAGAGAAGGGGGTAAAGGGAGTAAATTACTAATGGATACAGAGTTTCATTTGAGATGAAAAAAAAGTTCTAAAATCATGGTTGCATAACTAGATTGTACACTTTAAATGAGTGAACTGTATGGTACATGACTTATATCTCAGAAAAGCTTTGGGCGCCTGGCTGGCTCAGTCGGTGAAGCATCTGCTTTCGGCTCAGGTCATGATTCCAAGGTCCTGGGATCGATCAAGCCCCCACACTGGGCTCTCTGCTCAGCGGAGAGTCTGCTTCTCCCTCTCCCTCTGCTGCTCCCCCTGCTTGTGCTCCTTCTCTCCATCAGATAAATAAATAAAATCTTTAAAAAATTAAAAAAATTTTTAAAAATTAAAAAAAAATTTTGAGAGAGAGAGAGTGAGGAAGAGGGGCAGAGGGAGAGGGGAGAGAGAATCTTAAGCAGGCTCCATGCCCAGTGGAGAGCCCGACACAGAGCTCAATCTCATGACCCTGAGATCATTACCTGAGCCAAAATCAAGAGTCAGATGCTTAACCGCTTAACCGACTGAGCCACCCAGGCGCCCTGGAATAATACTTAAATAAACTATGTGTCAAACCACTGAGAATAAAAAAACAAACAAAATGTAGTCATGTCTTCAATACTTTACAAGGAAACAAATAAGGAAACAAACAACAATCGAGAGAGGTAAGTACAGTGTACTAAAGGAACACAAAGAAGGGTCATCCAGGAACAATGAAGAGACAAATTTGTTAATTTTATATGTATAAAATCAACAGGACTTACTGACTTGTTTGATGAGGATTAAGAATGTCTCCAAGGTCTCCAGCTGTGACACCCAAGCCAGGAGCTCTCGATGATAGCTACGGGACAGGCTAAGACTGCCTCATTACCACATGTTGACTCACTATCAACTTGGTTAAGTCTACACTGAAGCACAAAGCTAGATTTGCAGAGCTGTATGGGGCCATTTGCACTTCTGCCACACGATGACTCTCGTTCAGTTTCCTATTCTAGTAGCTGGCTATCTTTTCCATTTGGTCTCATTATTTGAGCTTCATGATGCTTGAGTCTCTAACCTTCACCTTGTTTCATGTCCAATCACACCTGCTATTCACTGTTCTTTCCTACTTCTACTTGTTATTCCCTTTTGTTCTAAGTTGGCTGATAACCTTTGGCATTGGTTCTTAGACCCTTTGCTATCCACAAACAACAGACCCTTAGGTCTGTAGGTTATTTTCACCATTGCACAGCATGCAAAGGTACAAAACAAAAACAAACTTCTGGTTTATGTCTATTCAGATGACCAGGTTATTTAATTCTGACCTAAGACTGAGGCACTGCTGTATCTATACAATTTAAAATATGCACACACCAGGCCAAGAGATTTTTTTAAATTGCCCTTTCTGAATTATAATTATTAAACAAGAGAAAAGAAATGAGTTAAAAGAGAAAATAGATTTAGAAATAGGGAAAAAAATGAAGGCAAGATAAGTTTCTATTTTTAAAAAATTTTAAGCTCCTTAAACAAAAGCTTAAATACAAGGAATGTGAATTTCTGAAACAGCAAAAGAGATAGAAAATGTTAAACTGCTCACAAGCTACTTTCCATATAGCTTATTGCTCCTCATACTTCAAAGGAAGTTTCCTGCAAAATATTTCATTTGAGCATGTGATTGAAACTTTCCCCCAATTACCCCCCACAAAAGGCAGAGCTTTTCCCCTTTAAAAAAATAATATATATCACAAAGTGCGTGTTTGGGAGATAAAGTATAAATAAATTGGTAGCAGTTGGTCTGTGGTCAGGTTGAAGAAGATGAGATAAATGAAGACGACGACTTTAAAGAGTCTGTGGTCCTCTGTAAATGTCTCCCTTAGGTGTTCGGTTCAGGGGCTGAGCCACTTTCCCTTCTCAAGGTGCTGTATGGATATTAGCAAGTTAGGCAAATCTGGCCACAGCCCTTGACCCAACTTTACAGTAACAATTTTACTTTTGTATTTTCTTCCAAGAGTTGTGAGATATTAGGTTAAGTATTCTTTTTTTTTTAATTTTTAAGATTTTATTTATTTATTTGACAAAAAGAGACACAGGGAGAGAGGGAACACAAGCAGGGGGAGTGGGAGAGGGAGAAGCGGGCTCCCTGCGAGCCCAATGCGGGGCTCGTCCCAAGTATTCTCTCTTTTATGTGCCCTGTCATTGTATTTTTAAGGTGACATTCTATTCTAAAATCCAGCACCTGGAAAATTTCACCTCTAAAATAGTCAATCTTAAAAAAAAGGAAAATCTCAATCTCTACTATGTGTAGGTCCTTCCACCGTGAAATGAATTATTCTGATCCTATCCTTACAGAATTCATGAAGGTGGGAAGATAGCCACGTCAATATACTCAATACAAGGTCAGAAAAATCATGAAAGTGCTGCCACATGACAGGATCAGATAAAGAACTACAGACATCAGAATATTTCTCCTGGGCCAATCAGAAGGTTCTGTAACAAGAGGACAGCATTTCAGCTGTACCTTGAAAGATGTGTAGGACTTACATATTTAGAGACTTGGGAGAAAGGCTAACCAGGTATAAGGAGTCAGCTTAAATAAAAGGGGAAACAGTGAGTAACCCAGTTTGGCAGAAATAACAAGCATTTTAAAGAAAATATAGGGAAGTAGGGTTACAAGGCAAGAGTGTTTCGAACGTCAGACCAAAGAGGTTGGATTTTATACTGATACAATTAAAAAAAGGAAACAAAACACAAAACAGAAAACAAGACCTTCAAAAGCAATTCAATCCAAACTAGTGGCAATGTAAAGACCCAGAGAAGCAAAGACTAAATATATACACATCAAGTGTTCATTCCCCATTAAGTTCCCTTCAAAATTCCTAACTGAAATCCATGATTAAAATAAACAAATAAAAATCTCTAAACTTAAACTACAGTAAAAGAAAAAAGTATTTCCAAGATCAATTTCTCCTTCTCTCTAGCTTCAGAAAATATACAATTCTCTCCCTAACCAAAAAAATTAAAATAAAACCAAAAGACTATGGCCCTGTCTATACCAAGCATTCTACTTTCTTTCCTTATCTCTTTCTCATCTTATCTTGCAAACAAATGGCCAGTAACCAAAGGATGCCTTTATTTCTTCATTACCCTGACCTAATTTGCCTCTCACCCTCACTACTCTGATCTTTATTAGTGCACTTTCACTAATGACTTCCTTTGCAAATTCAACAGTCTGTTTTTTTCTTCATTCTCTTTGAACCCTGTTGCCTTTTACACTCTTGCCGCCCCCCCCTCCAATTCTCTGTGCCTTTTCTTTCATCGCCGTTGAGCTTTGCTAATTATCCTACTTCTGATGGAGCTTCCTTTGACGACTCTTCTTCCTCCCATTTTTTCCAGGCCTCCATCCTGCCCTCAGAGCTACTCTCTCCATCTTGGTTAACTGACCCCATCTCACATCTTTAACTCTCACTAGCCTCACAGTGGTCCCAGGTGGCATTTCTGTAGCAAGACTAGACTTGAGTCCCTATGAAAGTTATGTTTGAAAATACTTTTAAGGTAGGGCGCCTGGGTGGCTCAGTTGGTTAAGTGACTGCCTTCGGCTCAGGTCACGATCCTGGAGTCCCAGGATCGAGTCCCGCATCGGGCTCCCTGCTCAGCGGGGAGTCTGCTTCTCCCTCTCATGCTCTCTCTCTACCATTCTCTCTCTCTCTCAATAAATAAATAAAAATCTTTAAAAAAAAAAAGAAAATATTTTTAAGGTATCAGACCTTAATACTTTTAAGGTACTGGTGCTTGCACTAATCAATGCAGAGGTAAGAGAATTCAATGTCTAAAACTAACTTTTTTTTAAGACTTTATCTGAGAGCGAGCGAGAGCCAAGAGCATGCACAGAGGGAGAGAGAGGAAGAAGTGGACTCCCTGATGAGTAGAGAGCCAAATACCGGGCTCAATCCCAGGACCCCGAGACCATGGCCTGAGCCAAAGGCAGACACTTAATCAACTGAGCCACCCCAGGTGCCCCTAAAACTAACTTTTACCTCTAAGAATATTTTTTCTTAAGGTTTTATTTATTTGACAGAGAGAGAGACAGCGAGAGAGGGAACACAAGCAGGGGGAGTGGGAGAGAGAGGTAGAGAAGCAGGCTTCCTGCTGAGCAGAGAGCCCAATTTGGGGCTCGATCCCAGGACCCTGGGACCATGACCTGAGCCAAAGGCAGACGCTTAATGACTGAGCCACCCAGGCGCCCCCAACAGTATTTTTGCAAGCATTTTTGAGAAATGAATGTAAATTTCGGGGAGTTTGTAAGTCAGTGGAGCATATAGTAGTCGAAGATTTAAAAGTTAAGGCTGTCAGGCAAAGCCCGAAGATTTACAAGTTTGGAAAGTAAAGCTAGACAACTCGGGCAAAAAATTAAGACAAGGAAACAAAGTCAAACACTGTACTTAAGTCAAAATGTCTGTATAATCAAATTGAAGAAAACAACTAAAACTTTGCTGCACATGTCCTATTTAGGTCAATAGTGAAGCCAAAGTCTGAGGCCCTCCTATGAGCGGAAGTGGGTGTGACTGGCAGACGTGGTATGGAGTAAGGAAACAGATAAGAAACTGCTAACAGCCCCTCCTTGGGCATTTTAGGGTATGAGTATCCTGTGCATTCCAAAGAAAACCAGGAAAAGACTAGCATTATCCACACCACTGTTCTCATCCCTCATTTGAAGGAAACTGCCTTCCAAAGATCAAAATAAAACTTTTATGGAAAAACTTATTTTTATAAGTTTTATTCAATTCACGATTTTTCTTCATTTTTGGACTATGAAATGTGACTAAAAGAAGATGGCCTTATAGTACATTTCAAAGGCAACAATATTAATGACAATTTGCAAACTATTCTTTCTTTTTATATGACATTATTTGGATATCTCAAAAGAATTCTCACTAGAATGGACATCTCAAAGTTTAAA
This sequence comes from Eumetopias jubatus, assembly GCF_037043125.1. Taxonomy (NCBI): domain Eukaryota; kingdom Metazoa; phylum Chordata; class Mammalia; order Carnivora; family Otariidae; genus Eumetopias; species Eumetopias jubatus. The sequence goes on along the minus strand of NW_028274822.1, from coordinate 77,199,644 downwards.
TGCTGGTTACATTGTGAAACGAGAAAAATCATTTCTGTAGTGAGGAACTCTGTATCTGGAACCTGTCTGGATCTAACAATGTAGAGCACAAATACCTTGCTTTTATATTTCACTTAGCAATTTACAAGGCATTTGCACATATGTTATCTCACTGAACCCTTGCAACAACTCTTTGGAGTATACTGGACAGGCATAACCACTGTACAGAATACAATACTGTGACTAAGACAACACTAGAGCACAGTTCATCAGAGATGGAAATCACCCTCAAACAAAAACCTTCCCCATTCAAAGAAACCAGAACAGAATTAAATATTAACATTTTGGAATTTCAATTTCAAACAAAAATTTAATCAGTGGCACTGGCAGAATTGAATACTTTTTGAGCGATCACATATATTCAATACAATTCACGAACATGTAAAAACCAAGCAGAGCACATCTCTACTTTAGCACACTTTGGTTTTTTTATCCCTTAGTGGTTCTTCAACTATAAATACCAGAACTCCAAAATAGAGATTATCAACTCTTCTTACCAAGTTAGGGTAAAACCTAAAAACCAAGAAATGGGATTTTCTATTAGGTCTCTATTAGGCTAATGTATATTCATTGGCCTAATACCTTAAAAATATTTTCAAACCTGACTTTTCACAGGCACTCAATCTAGTCTAATCATAGCTAATGAGTGGGTCTGTTTTAAGTTGTGGACCTAGTGAGACCTATTAATAAAATCTGGGAGGTAAGAATTCATTGTGAGGATCATGGGGACTAACTGTAGATTTTCCCTATAAAACTGAATTTGGTTACCTGGAGCCCCTCTAGACACCTAAGAGGTTAAAATTACAGAAGAGGAGCACTCTACCTCTAACCTTTTAACTGAGGATTGGAAAATATTACAGAAACTCGTTGCAAAGTTGTAAAAATTTGGTTTATACATACAACAAATAAAACCAGTATTTTCCTTTAACTCTCAAGAAGCAACCATTAAACTCCAGAAAATATATTCTAGAATTTAACAAATCAAGTCATACTTATGGCTCTATTGCCAGGGACAGCAATCACATAAAGTTCAGATGCCAAATGTAGCCAATAGGACTTGGCTAGACACCCTCCTCTTAGGACATCCCCTGATTTTCCATGAGATAGTTTGATGAAACACAAGAATGATAAAAATAAGTTATTAATGTTGAAGTAAAATACAATTATACAGAACTCCATTAACACCTCAATTCATGGCATTTGTCATCTCTAAAAGAAACGGTCACATAGAAATCTGTTGTAAGAAATGCATGGACATTAGGCATTTTAATTCATAATACCACTTGGCAAATTATAGGCTGATATGGTTACACACTCTCCAGCTTCCCTCTCCCCCATCCCCAGGCTTCATAAGAAACACTGAGGAAAATGATTTCAGTACATATTCCTGGTCTTAGTTTTGGTTAATTTCAGTCTGAATCATGCATCACCAAACCATTATTATAGCATATTAACTCTAAGCAAAACATGTTTTAAAAGTGAGCAAATCTAACATCTATAATGCTAGACACACATTTTCAACTAGTTCCTCTCTGAAAAACTTGCATAAGATGCAAAGACCACAAGATAGGAAGAAACAGGTATGATCACAACAGATACAATGACACACAACAGTAATTGCACAGAAGGGACTTCCAGAAAGTTCTGGAGATCTGTGTTATTTCTCATTCTCAGGTGTAGCACTATTTGCAAATACCTAGCAGGATAAAGCCCATTATCATCACAGTATATTACCTCAATATAATGCAATCCTTAGAGATCTTAAGATACATAGCCCAGGGGGAAGCGTTCTCATTCATTTGTTCAGTAAGTATTTACCAGCTACCCATTACATGCCAGGCACTGGAGAGAGTGCCAAAATAGATTCTTACCCGTGTTAACTTTTAGTTTGTTTATTGTCTGTCAACCCTCAGACACACACACAAGATGAGACTGTGAAGAGCCTACTGAGGAACCTGGATTTTATTCCAAGTGTGACCACTGAAGAGTTTTAAGCAGAGGACAGGCACATCTGATTTTAGTCAGAAGTCCACTCAGGAGAATGGCCATGATGTGGAGAATGAGGAGAGGGGAACCCAGTGAGGAGGCTAACAGGGAACTCAAGCAAAAGATGGGCTGGCTTACATTAGTGATTGTGGAAATGGAAGTAGAGAGATTCAGTGACAGAATCTTCACGTTAAACAGTCTTGACTTTGAGCCCTTTTACCATTTACATGTTATTTGGCAAGTTACTTCAATCCTTTGAGCCTGTTTCCTTACTTATCAATGCTTTAAAGCCCTAGCACCCAGAAAACACACAATAAAATATTATGATACTACTTTGGTAACAAAATTCATCCCGATGAAGTTCACATGTATTTATTTCCTTTTCCCTCTACACCAACATTAACCCTAACATAAGTCATTTTTACCACCAAGATTCAAACACTGCATTGACTCCATCAAGAGAGAAGTTCCTAAAAAAATTTAAAAAGAGAGACAAGTCATGTTTCCCACAGAACTTATGCTAAAACAACTGCTCATAAATATATATCGAGCAAGGTGTTTTCCTCAAATTAATAAAAAAATCTAGTTTGCACCTTCTATTTGTGTTTTCACAGGCGTTCTTTTACTTCCTCGGTACACAAGCAAAAAGTCTACAAAGCTGAATCTTGTGGTTACATCGTGATAAAGATTGTGGTGTTACTACCAATTATTTCAATTTCATCTGTCAATAGCTTTTATTTAAAACTTTATTAAGGATGGGATTCTCATTCTTACGGCACTGTGACGTTAGGAAACTAAATTACCAAAAGCTCTCTTTTACAAGGATTATAATAAACACTCACCTATCTGTAGCTTTCCCTTACATTTAAAATGTTTTTTCAACAAAGGATGAACCACCCTGAAAATTTATCATATTCAATCAATGTATTCTAAGTAGAAGCTATGGGCAAGACAATGTGCTAAGTATATGGGAGGACAAAGGGTAGTGTAACAGTGTCCTTACCCTCAAGGAGTTTACAATCTAATGAAGAAGCTAGATATTCACACACGTAAAGGAAAGAAAGATGCAGACGACTACAAGAATCAACAACAAAGAGATCACTTTCAGTTGGGGTGATCAGAAAATCCTTCCCAGCTACGTGGAATTTCAGGTGAACCCTTGGGTAATGGGATTGTGACAGAATTTGCTAGAAAGAAAATGTGATGAGGGAAACAACTTTCGAGGACAAGAACTTTGTTTTTCAGAGCTGCTGCCTAGCCATTTTACAGTATGATACCTGTAATCACACTCAGAGTCTGGACATTTAGATAAGGATTTGAGTTTAGGATGCCCACAAGTCCCTGCTTTGCTTTTCCCCGGGCACCTTTAAAAATAACCACTAGAGGTAAGCCCCCCAAATTACGGACCTCCACACCAATCACCTTATACGTAATAGGTATTTGCCATCCTAGTCTGTATCTCCTGTTCATGACCTGGGACAGAGCACTGCCCTTTCCCTGGCTCACCGGGCCCCATGGTTTCAGTTACCAGGGTCAACCACAGTCTGGAAGCAGATGATTCTCTTCCTCATGTACGGTCATAAGATTACAATAGTAGCCTAATGCTACATCACAATGCCTAGGTCATTCATCTCACTTCAGCTCGTCACATAAGCATTTTATCATCTCATATCATTACAAGAAGGGTGAATATAGTACATGAAGATACTTTGAGAGAGACCACATTCACATAACTTTTATTACAGTATGTTGTTATAATTGTTTTATTTGTTGTTAATCTCTTACAAGGCCTAATTTCTAATTTCAACTGTATCACAGGCATGTACATATAGAAAAAACATAGTATATGTAGGGTTTGGTACTACCCTCAATCTCAGGCATCCACTGATATCCTGGCATGTAAACCCCACAGATAACGGGGGACTACTGTACTTCCACTGTATGGGTATACTGAAACTGCACCTTCAACTGAAGTAACCCCTTGGGATTTCACTTCCCCAAAGTGGGAACTTGGATGCTGAGAGAGCTACCTGCCAACTACCTGGGTGGCTTGTGCCCCCTCATTCATCAGGTCATAACCTACATATTCTTAACTCAGTACACCCACTCTGGCTTCCCAACACAGAAAGCAAGCACAAGAAACCAGAAAACAGCATGAACAGCATGTGTAGAAGTTTTTTTAATTAACTTTTTATTATGAAAAATGTAAACATGTCAAAGTATACAGAACAAACCTCCAAGTACTCATCACTAAGCTTCAACAATTACCACCTCACGGCCAATCTTGCTTTAGAATTTACATATCTTATTATATGAAAATCTTGGGGCACCTGGCTGGCTCAGTCGGTGGAGCTTGTGACTCTTGATCTCAGGGTTGTGGGTTCGAGCACCATGTTGGGTGCAGAGATTCTTAAAAATAAAATCTTTAAAAAAAGGAGAGAGAGAGAGAGAAAAGAAAATTCTAAGGAACCTATTTTCATCCTTCTGACGTCTACTTTTATATTCTTCACTGACTCGATCGACTCGATCCTCAGACAATACCTCAGACTGTCATAACAGTCCCCACAAGGCTGATTTTCCTAAAGGCAACATACAAACGAAGTACAAGTCTGTTAAAAAAAAAAAAAAAAACAACTCCTATTTACACAAACCAAAGGAACAGTGACAAAGATACTGAAAAATGAGAGATAATCCAAAGCTCAGTTCACATGTACTTCTGGAATACCTTTGTCCACACTTATATTACAAGGAGAATGAAAACAATGATGAGAGAATTTGTGTCAAAACAAAATAAAGCAACACAGGTGAAGTATCTTGGACAAATCACTTGGCCTCCTGAGCCTAAGTTTCCTCCTCCATAAAACAGAAAATGATCACCTACCTCAGGGAAGGGTGGAAATTAAACCTGTACCTTACATGGATAATTACCTACGGTAACTATCAGAACCTAGAAAGCTGCCTGGTTTCCCAATCCTCTCTCCTCATACACCTCCCTCTCTCAAGATGATGCAAAAACTTTCTCCATCTCAAAACTTGCTAAAGGTGAGAGCCTAATAAGCATTCTGATTTCAAGGAGCTTCTCTAGCAAAAGGAGCTGAGATTGAAGTATTTCAGTAGGATAAATACTATAAACTACCAAACTTCACAAAATAGTCCCACCTTAACTAACAGAGCCATCCAACATCACGTATGGATAGTGTGTGGCCAAACTAACTAGTAAAACCCTCTCATTTTCCCCACTTCTTGGCCAGTGTCTGTCTACTCCTTCAACCATCCACAGTCTCTATATGGCACAGTAAAAGCACAAGGGCAGCCATCAGGACTCTCAGCTGGGGCAGTCAGTGTTAAGAGCTCAAGATGAGTTAGTTAAGTTAGTTATGGATATGTGCATAAGAAAGCTCAAATCTTGTGTTCCATATTACCTGCTAAGGAGAGGCAGCTCACTGTTGCTCAAAACTATCCAATTAGTTAACACTTTTAAAAATACACTTGTAGTCACAACTGTTCACCAATGTTTTAATTCTTCTTTTAGTGTTACCTTTTTTCAGACTCTCACACTTATCTTCTTTTTGAGCACTGAAGTTCCCTTTTGAATTATGATCTTCCATCACCAATCCTCTTCCCATATGGGAAGACACAATGAGTTCCTAACTTACCTATCATAACCTAAACCACCACAAAGCATCCACTCCATTAAAGCCCTTTACCTAAAACCATTCTTTATTTTCACATATTACCCATTTTTTTGCTGTTCCCCTAACTCACATATCACCCATTTCTTTGCTGTTCCCCTAACTATAATGTAATAAAAAGCAACACTTTACAGTTTGCCATGTGCTTTGTAAAGTTATTCTTTTACAGCCTATGAAAAAAGGCAATTCCCCTATTTAATAGGTAAGGGAAAGGGAATGGAGAACTTACTATCTTGCCCAGTTACAAAGTCAGTGGTGAACAGGACTTCCAAACAAAGCCTTCCAACTCCAAAAGCCATGCTCTTCCCACTCAATTATTCTCTTTTCTAACAAGGGAAAGCAGTACAATTCTGTCTCAAACCACGTTTGCTTCAAAGAGTAAACCATCTTCAATCTCTCTAGATTGCAACTAGATTGCAATCCCACACCTACCATCCCATTTCTTCCTTCCTCACCCCCCGGTTATTACTTCCTCCCCACTACCCAATTTCTACTCTTCAAGGAAACTATCATCATTCCTTCAATCCCTCCTGGAAATATTCCACCTCCACATGCTAAAGGGAAGCCTCTCACACCCCTCTCCCCAAACACTGCACTTCCTTCTCAGGATACGTAAGTTCTCCCTCCATGAACTACACAGCACACTTCTCAGTCCTTAACAAGCTATTTAATAACTTTGGAAGTCCCACAAAAATGGACATAACTTGCAGATCTTACATCTCCATACCTGATCCAGGGCAGCAGGCCACTTTAAATTCTGAAGAAGAGTACCAACCCTCACAAAGATTCTGCTCATGCCCCACTGCCACCAACGACTTCCTTTCCAGAACGTGGTTATCCGAACAGGATCCCCTCCCAACCTCTTCACAAGGGACTCCCCTCCATGGTTCCCAAGACGCTCCCTTCTTCCGCGGTTTTCCTTCGGTCACACCCGGGCCTCTGCCCACCCCACCAACTCTCCCTTCACTCGCCAGCCAGGTGCCAAGCAGCAGCTCCAGTTAGACGGCTCCTCCTCTTTCACAACTTCCAAGTTCAGCCTCTTATCACCTGTTTTTCCCACCAGCTTCCTCGCAGCCCAGTGGCCGACCCTTGCCCCGGCCCGCCTCTGCCCACCCTTCCAACCCTCCTGTCCAGGAACCACCCCCACGAATCAGTCCCGGGGTGCCCACGAGATTCCACTTCCCATCCGTGGGCTTCCCACCTTTGGGGTCATGCTCCCCTTCTCCATCACCTGCTCCGCCCATGACCAGGTGACATCTGCCGCGGCCGCGGCCGCCGCCTCCATCCCCCGTCTTGGACTCCGGGTCCCCGGCCACTGACCGCCTTCCACGAGCGCCAGCCGCCCCCTCTGGTGGGGACGAGGGGGGCGTGCACCCCCAACTCCCGCCCCCCCACCAACGCGCACCTGTTCCTCCTCCTCCTCCCCCTCCCCCCCCCGGGCCGCGCCGGCGCCCCGACCCCCACCTGCGCGGCGCCCCGGCCTCCCAAGCTCCGCACTCACCACGAGTAGGTCTGCTCCGCCATGGCGCTGACTCTCGTGGGCTCCGCTGCAGGCTCTGGCCGGGCCCGGCGGCGGCGGCGGGGGAACGAACGGGCGGCGGGCTCGCTCGGGCCGGGAGCGGAAGGCGCGGCCGCGGCCCGGCGCTCGCTCGCTGGCTCGCACGGCGGGCGGGCCGGGAAGGCGGCTGGCGGGGAGAGGCCGGGCTCCGAGGCTGCCCGCTCCCTGGGCCCCGGGGCGGGGCGGGCTCCGCTCTCGGCCTCCCTCACCGGCGGCGGCGGCGGCGGCTCCGCTGCGGCTCTAAACCCAACATGGCGGCGGCGGCGGCGGCGGCGCTGAGAACAAGGGGGCCCCGGGGCGGGCGAGCGGCGAGAGGGCCCCGCGCTCACTGCGCGCTGGGCCGCGGGAGCGCCGCGTTGGAGCGGCGGCGGCGGCGGCGGCCGAGGGACATGGCCGGCGGGCGGAGGCGGCGGCGGCTGAGGGGGGCGCTAGGCGGTGAGGCGAGGCTGCTCGGCTCACACCCGCTGAGGGGAGGAGAGGAGGGGGCGGGGGCCAGTCTTGGCCCCGCGCGGGTCACGTGCCCAAAACACGCTCACGTGATGCGCGCGCCCCGCCCCTCGCGCCGGGCCCTTGCGCTAGACGTCGGTTCGCTGGTTCGAGGCGACTGTTGCTCACCCAGCTTCTGGCGGTTGGGCCGCCTCCTGTCGCTTGGTGCCGCCTCCTCCCCACGCGGAGCGGTAGCCTCAGGCCCCCTCCCCTTCCCCTTTAAGGGGCTGCAGCCGCCAGCCAATCAGGAGCCCCGATGCGCGTCCGCTGGCTGCCACTCAGCTGTCAGCCGTCAATCAACAGTGCGCGGGCCGAGGGTCCCCCAAGTGTCAATCAACCTGTCAGTCCGCAGTCGGAGCACTGCATCCCTTGGTTCGTTTGTTCGTTGGTTCATTCATTCGTGTAGCAAATGTTCCATGCAGCCAACCTTTGTTGCGCCAGGCTCTGTGCCAAGTTCTCAGGGTGACAACTCAAATACCCCATACTTGCCTTCATTTAATCAATCAACAGATATTTATTGGGCACCAACCATGTATCAATTGATTCTGCTGGATCTCTGCCCTTCAAGAGCTTACATTCTAGAGGAAGAGACATAGCCCAGGCGACATATAGGTGAAGATAATTCCGGATGCTACGTTTCATGAAGACGATAAATCCAGGTAATGGGACAGAGTGTGTATGGATGGAGGTTACCTTTAGATAAGTTGGTCAAGGAAGGTCTAGCTGAGGAGATGACATTTGAGTTGACACCTGAAGGTTGAGAAGGAGCTGGTCATGCAGGAGCAAAAAGCTCAGGGAACTGCCCATCAGCATGCCTGGAGGCAGGCACAAAGTAAACATAATAGAGCTAGATCAGCGACCAACAGAGTGAATCTGGGGCATAGGAGGAGAGAGAGGAGAGAAGTATTGAGCCTCTGGGCATTGGGGGATGCTTCTCCAGGAGTGGCTTACTAGGAGAAAAGGCATTCTATGAAGAGAGAACAGCGTGAGGCAAGGCCCAAAGATGTGAAGGCTTGGAGTGAACTTGGATCCAGGAGTGGGATAGATGATTTGTGTTGGGGAGTATTGAAAGAAGGGACTGATAAGGTGCACTGAAGCCAGGTTCTGAAGGGCTGAGCTAAGCCTCCTTGCCGGTTAATGTGTTCATGAACGAAAATGATCAGTGGAGCTCCAGGTTTGAGAAGCATGCTTGGGCAACAGACACACTAGCCCCCAGGGCCCCAGTCTCCAACAGGAGCAAAGCTCGCACACCTGAAACCAGCATATTCAAGCTCCTCTGCAGCTTGCCCAATTTCAGGCCGTGATCTAGCTCTGCTCCAGTTTCCCAGGGCCTGCCCAGGCTTACAGGGAACACCACACCCTGAATCTATCTCCAAATGGATCAGTTGGCCATTGCCCATGCATCTGCTGCTTGCCTGTTCCCCAAGGGGAACCCATTAATGAAAAAGCCAAGTACACTTTTCCTTCAGGAGCAATCTCTCCTTCTTCCTCCTTCCTCCACTGCCAGCTGCCAGGACAAGTCAGGTTCAACATGTTTCCTGAAGCTCCACTAGAGAGGCCTGGGAAAGGGCCTGCTGATAAGATCAAAGTCCCAAGGTTTGAGGCAGGGCCCTAAGAAAATACCAGACCACCAGGTGTCCTTCCTCTGACCATTGACAGAAAGATACCAGCTTGCAAATATCTGCCCAGCCATAAATAGCACTGGATGAAGGGATATCATGGGGAGATAGGAAGGCAGAGAGCCTAAATTCTTGCTGTTCATTTAGCTGTTACAGCTTTGCCAGGTGTTTTACAGAACGCCAATATCCCCTTGAATGTGACACACAGTCATTCTGAATCTCAAAGGAGCATGAGTGAGGCTCCAGGCCCCTCGGGGAAGGCCAGAAGCCATTGGTACAAGTGGCTTTGAGAGGTGCAGAAGCTTCTTGTCTGGAAATCTAAGAACAAAACAGACCAGACATGTCACTAATGAGACAAAAAGAGACACAGAACCTTTGGGCAATTCATTTCGCTTCTAGCTCCCAGTGAGTCATTAACGGCAAAGCCAAGTGAAAAGTTGGTATCAGGTGGATGGGACACGAGGTGCCGAGGAAAGAAAGTCGAGGCCTTCCCAGAAGCAATGGGACCATTCTTTGCACTGAGAAAAATATGGTGGAAAAAGGAGGGAGAAGAAGAAAGGTGGGAGAAGAGTTTGGGGTGAAGGTATGGGGTCAGAAATGAGAAGTTTTCTTCTCTCCATCTAAACCAGAGGCTCTCAAGTTGTCTCTTGGGTAAACATGTGAATGCAGATTGTATAAGAAACCAAAGCATGTGACAGGGCTAGCAGCATGTCCAGGCCACAGAGACCCTGTGTATGTGGTCCTAGGAAGATGGAGCGTGAGCCCAGAATTAGCGGCTTAAGATCTCAGGCCAAGGTTGCCAAGATGTAGAAGGCACGTCCAGGTCCTGGGCAGGATCTCTGCAGGCCAGACTGAAATAAATCTGAAGCCTGTGGCTTGGCTAGAGTCTGCGCAGCCTGGGGAACCTGGGGAGTGACTCTCAGTCCCCCTGCCAGCAGGGCTCAGCTCCAAGCTGGAGCCATCCCAGGTGTATCGATGCACCTCTGGGCCTCAGCTGGGTAGTCAGGTGTCCTTGGCAGGAGATAGATGCAGGCATTGGCTTCCCCCACAAGGGATGCCTGGCTTCTTCCCCACCCCCAGCCCCCGAAGGTGAGAGGGTTTTATGCAATGTTTGTTGAAAGAAGCAATGGAAGTTCCTCTAATTATCACCACGATAATTATAGGATTGCTTCTTCTACCAAACGTGTTCAAAAGAGACTTGGTGAGTCTCCCCACGACGCATCATCTGCCTTAGGCACAGACTCCTGGGAGCAGGCTTTTCGGGTCTGGCTGGGCTGAGTAGGCGCTACTGAGATGGTCAAAGGCTTGGGTCTGACTGGTCACTGCCTGCTTCTCCAGCCCATTATCACCTCTATCCTCCACCCCCCCCCCAACACACACACACTTGCGTGCACACGTACACACACACTCTCTATTTACATTCCACAGTGACCAGCTTGCAGCTTTCCAATGGGCTCCCATCTTTTTTGTTTCCAGATCTCTGACCAAGCCCAGAAGGCATTTCCATTTCTTCTTAACTGCTGCTCCTCATTTTGAGGGTTGGCTTCTATGTCACCTCCTCTGGCAGGGAAGTCTAACTTGACCAAACCTGGGCAAGGTTAGATACTCTTCCCTGGGACTCCCCCAGATCCCTGAATGTACATGTATGTAATGTGCATGTAACACTTAGCATGGTGAACTGTCCATGTCACTGCTTGTTTACTTGTCATTCTCTCCCTCTGGATTGGGACTGCCTCGGGGGAAGGAGCTGTGGCGTGTTGCCAGTTACACTGTCAGTTCCCAGCCCACAACTCAGCTCAGGGTAGAAGCTCAAACGCTGTGGAATGAATGCTTGCGTGAGCAAGAGGGAAAACCAGGTTTCGAACCAGGACAACCGGTTTTGCCTGATATTCCCATGATTCTCTCCATGATCTCGTCCATATTCGGCATCCTGGCTGAGAAAGAGAATCCTTCAAGGCAGCTAAATCTCTGTTAGAGATGTTATGGGAAGACAGAAGATCGGAAGTATAGGTTTAGGTCTATGGTGAACTTATAAGGCATCGGCTCACCTACATTGTTTGGCCATGGGTCTTTAAAAAAAAAATCTTAATTTTTTTAGAGCAGTTTTCAGTTTATAGAAAAATTGATGAGAAAGTACCAAGGGTTCCCACATACTCCCTTCCCCCCTCAACATACAGTTTCCTTCATTATTTATATCTTGTATTAGTGTGGTACATTTGTTACAACTGATGGGCCAATAATGGTATGTCATTATTCACTAAAATCCATAATTTACATTAGGTTTCACTTTTTAAAAATCTTTTTTTAAAAAATAATCTCTACACCCAACATGGGATGAAGAGTTGCATGGTCTCCTGACTGAATGAGCCAGGCGTCCCTAGGTTTCCTTTTTTGTGTTGTACGATTCTGTGGGTTTTGGGTTGTTTTTTTTTTTAAGATCTTATTTACTGTCAGAGAGAGAGAACGAGCACAAGCAGGGGGAGCGGCAGGCAGAGGGAGAAGCAGGCTCCTGGCTGAGCAAGGAGCCTGATGTGGGACTTGAGCATTTCAAGTCTCAAGTCTCCTGGGATCATGACCCCAGCTGAAGGCAGACACCCAACCGACTGAGCCACCCAGGCATCCTGCAATTCTGTGGGTTTTGACAAAGATATAATGATATGTATCCATTACAGTGTCATACAGAATAGTTTCCCTGCCCTGAAAATCCCCTGTGTTTCACTTACTCATCCGTCCCTCCTTCCAAACCCCTGGTAACTTTTTACAGTCTCTGTGAGTTTACCTTTTCCAGAATGTCCTTTAGTTGGAATCATACAGCCTTTCTGGATTGGCTTTTTTCACTTAGCAATATGCTTTTAAGATTCCTCCATATCTTTTTGTGGCTTCAAAGTTCTTTTTTATCACTGACTAATATTCCATTGTATGAATGTACCAGTGTTTCTTTATCCACTCACCTATTGAAGGACATTTTGGATGCTTCCAGGTTTTGGCAAGTGTGAATAAAACAGCTGTAAATATTCGTGTGCATGTTTTTGTGTGGACATATGTTTTCAACTTATTTCAGAATATCATGAGTTTTTTAGAGGTGTGTTATTTAATTTCCAAATATTTGGGGCTTTCCCAGATATCTTATTGCTGCTAATTTCTAATTTAATTCTGGTGTGGTCAAAGAATATATTCCATAAGATTTTAGTCTTCTGAAATGTGTTAAAACTTGTTTATGGCCCAGGATATGGCTTATTTTGATGAATATTCTATGTGCACTTGAAAGGAGTTTGTAGGGGCACCTGGGGGGCTCAGTCATTAAGCGTCTGCCTTTGGCTCAGGTCATGATCCCAGGGTCCTGGGATCGAGCCCCGCATTGGGATCCCTGCTCTGCAAGCCTGCTTCTCCCTCTCTCTCTCTCTCTCTCTGTCAAATAAGTAAAAATCAAATCTTTAAAAAAAAAATTGAAAAAAGAGAAGAGTTTGTATTCTATTATTTGAGATGTAATATTCTGTAAATTTCAATTAAGTCAAGATAGCTGATAATGTTCAGATCTTCTATGTCCTTACTCGTTTTTTTGTCTAGTAATTGATTTTTTTTGTATCAATTATTGAAAGGTATTAAAATCTCTGATTAAGGGGTGCCTGGGTGGCTTAGTCAGTTAAGCGTTTAACTCTTGGTTTCAGCTCAGGTTATGATCTCAGGGTTGTGAGATCAAGCCCAGCATCTGGCTCCATGCTCAGCATCGAGTCTGCTTGAGACTTCCTCTCCCTCTGCCCCTCCTGCTCATGCTCTCTCTCTCAAATAAATAAATCTTTAAAAAATAAATAAATAAAATAAAATCTCTAATTATAATTGTGAGTTTGTTTACTTCTCCCTTTAATCCTATCCATTTCTGCTTTGTGTATCTGAAGCTCTGCAATTAGGTTAATACACACTTAAAGTTGTCATATCTTCCTGATGAAGTGCCTCTTCTATCATTGTGAAATATCTCTGTTACAGTCTTTGCTTTGAAGTCTACTTTATCTCATATTAATATAGTCATTGAAGCTTTTTTTTTAAAGATTTTATTTATATACTTGACAGAGACAGCATGAGAGAGAATATAAGCTGGGGGAGTGGGAGAGGGAGAAGCAGGCTCCCCGCTGAGCAGGGAGCCCGATGCGGGGCTCAGTCCCAGGACCCTGGGATCATGACCTGAGCCGAAGGCAGACGCCTAATGACTGAGCCATGCAGGTGCCCCCATTGAAGCTTTCTTATGATTTGTGTTTTTATTTTGTATCTTTTTCCACTCTTTTACTTTCAACCTATGTGTAGTTTTGTGTTTAAAGAATGTGTCTTGGGGGTACCTGCGTGGCTCAGTTGGTTAAGCGGCTGCCATCGGCTTAGGTCGTGATTCCAGGGTGCTGGGATCAAGCCCCGTGTCAGGCTCCCTGCTCAGTGGGGAGTCTGCTTCTCCCTCTCCCTCTGCCCCCCACTCATGCTTGCGCTCTCTCTCTCTCTCTCATGCTCTCTCTCTCACTCAAATAAATAAAATCTTAAAAAAAAAAACAAACTGGGACGCCTGGGTGGCTCAGTTGGTTAAGCGTCTGCCTTCGGCTCAGGTCATGATCCCAGGGTCCTGGGGTCGAGTCCCACATCAGGCTCTGTGCTCAGTAGGGTGCCTGCTTCTCCCTCTGGCTGCCGCTCTCTCTCTCTCTGACAAATAAATAAATAAAGTCTTCAAAAATAATAAAAATTAAAATTAAAAAATAAAAATAAAGAATATGTCTTGTAGATAGCATATACATGGATCTTGCTTCTCTACTCTGTCTGGCAATTTGTGTTTTTAGTCCATTTACATTTGATGTAATTACTGATGTATTTAGGTTTAATTCTACCATTTTGCTATTTGCTTTCTACTATTGCATCCTTTTGTTGTTGTTGTCTGTCTTCTCCTTCCCTTCTTTCTTTTGGTTTAATTGAATAATTTTTTGTATTCATTTTAAATCCTCTCTTGGCCTTTTCAACTATACCTTCTGTGAATTGTATTTGTGGAAGTTGCTCTAGTGATTATAGCATGAATCTTTAACTTATCACAATCTTCTTAAAATTAATATCGTTAGTACTTCACATACACTATAGGAACCTCACAACAATAGAGTTCCACTGTTCCCTATTCTCAGCCTGTGTGCTGGTGCTATTCCATAAATTACATCTACATTATAAACCCCACAATATAACATCATAATTTTAGCTTTCAAACAGTGATATCTCTTAAAGAAATCGAAAGAAGAAATGAAAAAAAAAGTAGTTTATTTTTTTAATTTACTCACATATTTTCCATTTCAAGTGCTTTTCATTCCTCCCTATAGATCTGCGTGTTTATCTGATGTAATCTCCCTTCAGTCAGATAAACTTCCTCTAGCATCTCTTATTATACAGGTTTGCTGGCAGTTTTTGTTTGTCTGAGAATGTGTAATTTTGCCTTCGTGTTTGAAGCATATCTTCACTGGATATAGAAATCTGGTTCAAGGGGCGCCTGGGTGGCTCAGTTGGTTAAGCGACTGCCTTCAGCTCAGGTCATGATCTCAGGGTCCTGGGATCGAGCCCTGCATCGGGCTTCCTGCTTGGCGGGAAGCCTGCTTCTCCCTCTGGCCCTCCCCCTGCTTGTGTTCCCTCTCTCGCTGTCTCTCTCTCTCTCTGTCAATTAAATAAATAAATAAAATCTTTAAAAAAAAAAAAAGAAATCTGGTTCAAGAGTTGCCTGGGTGGCTCAGTCAGGTAAGCAGCTGACTCTTGATTTCAGCTCACATCATGATCTCAGGGTTCTGGGATCAAGCCCTGCCTGGCCTCTACACTCAGTGGGGCGTCTGCTTGAGGATTCTCTCTCCTTCTCCCTCTGCCCCTCCCCCCACTGATGCACACTCTCTAAAATAAATAAATCTTTAAAAAATAAACACAATCTCCTGGCGATTAGTGTGCACATTAAAATTCGAGAGGCAAAATCCTAGAGTCTATTTTGCTGGTCAGTGGGGATTCAGTGCTGAGGCAAACAGACGCCTTACAATAGATGAAGTACAATAAAGAATGTGCAGCATTGGGTCGCCTGGGTGGCTTGGTCCATTAAGTGTCCAGCTCTTGATTTTGGCTCAGGTCATGATCTCAGGGTCGTGAGATCAAGCCCTGTGTGGGCTCTGTGCTCAATGCAGAGTCTGCTTGAGATTCTCTCTCTCTTCCTCTCCTTCTATCCCTCTCCCCACTTGTGCTCTCTCTCCGTCAAATAAATAAATAAATAAAATCTTAAAAAAAAAAAAAGAAATCTGGTTCAAGAGGGGATTTGCTTTGTTTTGTTTTGTTTTCCAGCGCTTTAAAGATGTTGACCTATTAGGTTCCAGGCTCCCTTATTTGCAATGAGAAGTCAGCTGTCATCTGTACCACAGATCCCATGTTTATGATGTGTCATTTTTTCCTAGCTGTTTCAAGATTTTTCTCATTCTCTTAGGATTTTGGTGATTTGACTGTGCTGTGCTGGGCATGGTTTTCTCTGTATTTATCCTGCTTGGGCTTCACTGAGCTTTTTGAACCTGTAAATTTTTCTTTGATTAAATTTTGAGAAATCATCAGCAAATATTTCTTCAAATATTCTTATGCTCCATTCTCCCTCTTTTTTCTAAAAATTGAATTATATATGGTTAACAGATCTTTTAATGTTGTCCCACAGGCTCATGAAACTCTTTAATTTTTTTCAGTTTTCTTTTTCTCTCTGGTTTTCTATTGATCTTCAAATTCACTCTTTTGTCATCTTCATACTGCTATTGAACCCATCAAGTCAATTTTTCACATCAGTTATTTTACATTTTAGTTCTCAGATTTCCATTTGTTCTTTTCTATAGTTTCAATTTCTCTGCTGAGGATCTTCATCTGTTTCTTCACTGTAACTATATTTTCCTTTAAGGCCTTGAAAATATTTATGAATTGCTTTCAAATCCTCAATGTTAAGTCCAACATCTGGATTGTCACTTTTCTCTTTGAGAATGAATTTTGAGTATAAGTCAGTTTTCTGTTTCTTCATATGTCTACTACAACTTACTTGGTTTTTGTGTGCTGGATATTGTCAGTGATCCACTGTAGAGACCCTGGATTCTGTTATGTTCCTGTCAAACATATTTAACTTTGTTTTAGCAGGCAACTAACTTGGCTGGAGTCAAAACTCCCAATTGTGCATCCATGTAAAGGGTGGCCCCTGAAATTCCCACTCAGTTCTTTCAGCTTCCAGCTGCTGATTTCACTGAGATCCCTGGGGCCTCCTGTGTATGTGTGTAGTCCAGTGGACAGCCAAGGATTTGAACAGACTTTATATATAGAGTTTGGGACTCATCTCCTCTACAGCTCATGTCTTTCTGGGATTCTCCCCACACACCTTAATTTTCCAACAATTAGCATGGCATTCTGTACTCTTGACACCTCAAACCAGTAAGACCACAGCTCTCTACACATCCCTACCTCCCACACAAATTAGAGAGTGCCTCAGGCAAGAGGCCACAACAATACAAATTTCAACCTGTAACTCTTATCTTTCAAGTGTTGACTCCCCTCACATTTCTGCCTGCTGTTGGATGCTCCACAGTGCCTTCAAATGACTGGAGGTTTTTGATAGATACTTCGTTCAGATTTCATGAGGGAGGGTTATTCTGGCCAACCCAATCTGCTATTACCACCGCCCTCCCTTTATTCCTCAGAGTACCACCTCAAGGTCAGTATCATCTGCCCTATTTTTTAAAAATATTTTATTATTTATTTATTTGCCAGAGAGAGAGAGAGAGAGAGAGCACAAGCAGGGGGAGTGGCAGGCAGAGGGAGAAGCAGGCTCCTCGCTGAGCAAGAAGCCTGATGCGGGACTCGATCTCGGGACCCTGGGATCATGACCTGAGCTGAAGGCAGATGCTTAAAGACTGAGCCACCCAGGCATCCCTAATCTGCCCTATTTTTAAGCTAAGGACACCAAGGCTTTGAAAAGTGAAGCATTTTGCCAAAGGTCACATAGCTAGTTCATGGCACAGCCAGGATTTGAGTCAAATCAGATGACATAACCCAATCCTTGCTCCAATTCACAACTCTTCCTATACATCTTTAAGGTGGTTTGGATCCCAGCCTAGAGCCCACTGGAAAATATTCAAGAATGGGAGGAGGTGAGATCCCTGAAAACCCCTGTTCAGGCCATGGCAGTAGTTTTTAACCCACAGTGTCAGAATCATTTGAGAAACTATGAAAAAGAGAGATGCTAGGCCCCATCTACTGGAGAGGTATCTCTAGCAGTAGAGACTTGAAGTCTACATTTTGTACTGCTTCTTAATGATTCTAATGCCCAGTCAGGGTTAAAAAAACCCATCTGGTAAAGGCAAAGTACCTGCCACCAGTATTCTTCTGTCTCCTGTAGCTCAGGATTCTTATTTTTCCATCATGCTTCACCTAAGTAGTGACCCTGGTGCCGAGGCTAAGGCTGCAGGCTCTGGAGTCTCTCCACCTAGAGTCACATCCTGGCTCTGTCACTTGTCAGCTGCGTGGCCCTGGGCAGAGAGGGCCCCACCTCTCTGAGCCTCCTGCTTTCTTTTATCTTAAATGCAGATCACAATAGTGCCAACTTTGGGGCGCCTGAGTGGCTTAGTCAGTTAAGTGGCTGCCATCAGTTCAGGTCGTGATCCCAGGGTGCTGGGATCGAGCCCCACATTGGTGTCCCCATTCAGCGGGGAGTCTGCTTCTGTCCTTCCCCCCTGCTCATTCTCTCTCTAATAAATAAATAAATAAATAAATAAATAAATTAATTTAAAAAATCTTAAAAAAAAACAGCACCAACTTCACAGGGCTGTTGTAAGTATTACGTGAAATAACTCAGCTGAAACATTTTGCAGAGTACCTGACACCCAGTAAGCACCCAATCAATAGTAGCTATTATTATGAACATGTCCTCCCTTAGCTTTTCTGCTTGCCATAAACTCTGTTCTATCTCTTACCTAAACCCAGCTTCTAGAGTTAAACTATACCTATGTCTTCTAAGGTATTTTAAAACCCCCCTCTCCCAAAAGTTAGCACAACCTCTGTCCTTGCAACTGATCCATCCCCACCCGAGCCCCTCTGCCCTAGAGCAGGAAGCGTTTTAAACTGAGCTCAGAACTTGAAGGGCTCCTGGGTGGCTCAGTCGTTAAGCATCTGCCTTCGGCTCAGGTCGTGATCCCAGGGTCCTGGGATGGAGCCCCGCATCGGGCTCCCCGCTCGGCGGGACACCTGCTTCTCCCTCTCCTGCTCCCTCTGCTTGTGTTCCCTCTCTCGCTGTGTCTCTTTCTGTCAAATAAATAAATAAAATCTTTAAAAAATAAATAAATAAACTGAGCTCAGAACTTGAAGGACTTCTTAGAAGTGACTAAAATGCCCTCAGCATCAGGCTGTGCCCCTTCTTGCCCGTGAGTTGGACCTTATAGGCCACACCTTCAGTGAAGCCCTGGATGACAACTTAGAATACCAGAATAAGGTGTTAAAATCACAAAACCAGACTTACATTGCTGAAACTAACCACCTCTGCTCCTGAGAGTCAGGCCTGAGTCAGAGTGTCCTAAGGGGAATCCAGGCCTGACCAAGAAGATCCGAGGAAGGCAAGCCTCTAACACCCTATTTCTAGGTACTGGCTGAGCAGCTGGGGGTTGGGAGAGAGGGCTCACGCATCAATCTTGAAGCTTGCCCCATCCAGCAGACTTCGCTATAGGACTCCTCCCCAGAGAAACATTTCCTATGCGGCACATGACACACCCCAAGGTGACTAGTGCCAGACACACTCTTGGGGCTCTTTTGCTGGCCAGAGCATTCATTCAACCTCCATCGCATGTCAGGTCTGTAGGTTTCAGGGAACACTGAGGACCAGAGGGGTTCCCAGGGCTGGTTACTAAGAAGGAAGGGAGGAGGACCACCCCCATTTACTGGGGACCCTCTGCATGCCAGATGCTGCACATTTTTTTTAATATTTTATTTATTTATTTATTTATTTATTTATTTATTTATTTATTTATTTATTTATTTTAGAGAGAGAGAGCAGGGGGAGGGGAAGGGGGGCAGAGGGAGAGAGAAAATCTCAAGCAGATTCCATGCTTCTGAGCGCAGAGTCTGACACGGGGCCGATCCCACGACCCTGAGATCATAACCTGAGCTGAAGTCAAGAGTTGGACCCTGGGCGCCTGGGTGGCTCAGATGCTTAGGCATCTGCCTTCGGCTCAGGTCATAATCCTAGGGTCCTGGGATCGAGTACTGCATCAGGCTTCCTGCTCCTTGGGGAGCCTGCTTCTCCCTCTGCCTCTGCATCTCTCTGTGTCTCTCATGAATAAATAAATAAAAATTAAAAAAAAAAAGAGTCGGACCCTTAACAGACTGAGCCACCCAGGTGCCCTGATACTGTACATTATTGTACTTCGTCTACTGTAAGGTGTGTTTTCCTCAGCACAGAATCCCCAACACCCAGTAGAACAGACATTAGGTAAATATTTAATCATGATAATAGTAAAATAGATACCATTTATTGAGTGGTATTATGTGCTTTATTCAAAGTGCTTTATATCTCTTAACTCATGCAGTATTTGCTGGATGAAAAATATGACAACAACCGTATGAGCCTCGACTCTTCGTTCCAATTTTACCTAAGAGGAAGCTGAAATTCAGAGAAGATAAAAGGGTGCTGAGAGGGCAGGCAGGTAAGAAACAGACAGCGGCGAGGCCAGGCTTTGAACCCAGGGAAATGTGGCCTCCCAGGAAGCGGAAGGGAGGTTCTGAGTTGAGTGGATGAGGTTGGGGTGCAAAGGGAAAAACCAAGTGGATTTTGAAGGAGGCACCTCTGAGGAAGAAGGAGCAAAGACTAGCGATTGTTGGCAGGGGCTGCTCCCCACTGGCCACCCCTTAGAGCAAGTGTTTCAGTTACAGCAACACAACCCCAAGCCAGTCCCCTAAGAAATGCTGACATCATGTCCTCAAGGACCACACCCTTTTCCCACAGGAAGAGGTGGGGGGAGGGGCGTAGGACTGTTGCCCCAGTAATCACAGCCCCTATTTGTTTGAATGTCTCTGGTCAGATCCTCTTCCAGAGTCCTAGAGCCAGGGCAGTGTGTGTGTGGCGGGGGGGGGGGGGGGGGGGGGGTGTCCTCGCGCGGGAGTGCTGCAGGCAGCTCCCCAGCTCCACCCCAGATGAGTCAGAGGTGACACCCCTGCCCTGGACTCTGGGCACACCGGGGCAGGGACTAGCACGTGGCAAACCCCGCCAGTCGTTCAGAGGACACCCACCCGCTTGGCCTCATTCTTAGGTGAGACCCCCTAGAGTTGGCTTGGTGAGGGGGCTGCAGAGCTGGCCTGCCCTCCTGTGCAAGCATTCAGTGCACCTGACTTCTGAGGTGGGACAGGGGCCCCAACAGGGCAAGGCCTGGAAGTGGCAGCCAAGAAAAGGAAAGAGCTGTGACCTTTCTATCCCTGGCTCACCGCATGGTGACACAAATGACCACGCCTGCCTTGGTCACTCGCCCCCCACCACCCACTCCAGGACATCGCATTCCCTTCTTCACAGCGCACATGACCGCGGACTTCACTTTGACCCGCATGATGCACTTGCTTGTTATCTCCCTGCTGCCTGGAGGCTCCCGCCCACTGCTCCTCCCTGAGCATCTAGAAAGGAGCCCGGCATGGAGCAGGTGCTGAATAGCTGTGGGTGAGTAGGATAGGGCCTCGGTCAAAGCCACGCCTCCACCTACAGTCTCGGTGCTCCAAGCACCGCCCCCAACCCCCCCACCAGAGCCGGGCCAGCCGGAAGTCCCCACTTGCACGTGGGTCCCCTTCACCAAGTATTCCAGCGATGCTCTGGGTGATGCTCTGGGTTCTGCTCGGGGCTGTGGCTCCCTCCGAGGTCCAGAACAGGAGGAGCTGCTTCAGATGTGGCCGGAACTGCTGCCTGCCGGCCGGAGGCCCCTCTACCCACCGTCTGCGGGGCTCAGGCACTACCCCACGGCTGACCTCCCTTCAGGGCCTGCCTGCCTGCTCACCCCTCTCTCCGGCCAGCCCCCTGCAGTGTCTCCCGTTGAGCTCCTTCAGAGAGGGGGATCCCTTGGCAGAACTCTCCTTGCCTTCACCCCACAGCCTTCTCATCCCAGAGTAAACAAGGGCTGTGTGGATATGAAGAAGGGCAAACAGAGCCACAGACTGCTCCTCGAACAGCTGTTCCCACCAATCTCGCAGCCTAGCCCTCTGTCAGGCCCCCTCTGCCTGGTGTCTTCCTCCCGCGATATTCTCACTCAAGTGCCTTTCCTCCTGCCAATGCTGTTGGGCTGGTCTGACCCTCTCTGAATCCCAGGTGCAGACACCTGGACAGGGTGTCAGTTCTTTTCCATGAAGCCCATGGGTCCCATGCAGATCGGGGAGGGGGGTGGAGGGGGGACCCGGCCATATTTCAGGAGGTGTCATGCCCACCCCCTTCCACTTAATGTTCCATAGCTACTCAGGAACCAGTCTATTTCTAGCCCACGGGTCCCGTTTGGAGGGTACCGTGGCCTGACTGCTCTGCCCTGGCTCAGTCAAAACATCCCTACCCAGGAACCCAGCAGTCAAGAAGCTGGGAGAAGAGAAAGCACGTTTCCTAAGCACCCACTATGAGCCAAGCAGCCTGCTGGGCCCTTTCAAATGTAAGATCTCAGAATCCACTAACTCTTCCATAAACTTTTAGTGAACACCTACTCTGTGACATGCTTTATCAACTTCTTTTTTACATTGTTTTTCTTAAGATTTTTATTTATTTATTTGACAGAGAGAGAGACACAGCGAGAGAGGGAACACAAGCAGGGGGAGTGGGAGAGGGAGAAGCAGGCCCCCCGCCGAGCAAGGAGCCTGATTCAGGGCTCGATCCCAGGACGCTGGGATCATGACCTGAGCCGAAGGAAGATGCCCAACGACTGAGCCACCCAGGCGCCCCCTTTTTGACATTGTTGTACATGATTTCCATTTTGGAGTTGAGGAAACTGAGGGTCCAAGAGGTGAAGGGACCTTTCTAGGGTTACACAGCTAGTAAAGGACTCCAGAGTCCGTGCTTATCTCATCCTGCCACGTCCTATCCCCAGGTGTGGCCTTAAGAGGCACACTCAAGGAAAACAAGGCATGAATCACAACATTCTACTCAGCTAAACAAGGGGTGCATATTCAAGTATCTCCTGGACCCAAAGAGATAATTTAAACCAGGGAAGCAGTCCAGGGGTAAGACAACAGGGAGGGGTGGAGACTGGGTTACTGGAGCAGGTCATGCCCCATCAAAAGGCAGTAGGTGCTACTCATCTCCAACAAAATGTTACCATATGGGGCTGTGGGTCATTGTGGCCAGATCTGATTTTTCAAGAAAATCTGGAAATCTGAAACTTTTATAAGAGATTTACAAAGCATTTCTGCTCACTGGCTGTACCAGGATGACAATTTGGCCCTCTGAATTAGAAGATGCTCCACACTTTCGGAAAGGATCCCATGTCTACAGACCAGCTGTTCTGAGTTTTGCACTTTTTGGGTCCTCCAGATAGCCCTCTATCTGGGAGGGAAGACATAAGATATATACATCCAAAAGGCATGCTACACTTGAAGAAAGACACACAGTTAAAAAAAAAAAAAAAGACACACGGTTATAATACAGGACCACTTGAAGGTCTGAGCCCAGCAGTTGCCAACAACAGAACCCAATTCTAGGTAACTTAGGCGGATAGGAATTCATTGGAAGGACGCCTGGAAGCTTAAAGAATCAGTGAGAGAAACAGAAGCAGAAAACTGGCAGAAACCCAAGGGAGGTAGACAGCTGGGACCATACCTAATAGCCCACAACCACCACTGACCCCTGGAGGTCAGATGAAGTCCAGATCACCTCTTCTCGTAGGCAGCCCTCAGCCTGTGCTCCCAGAGGTTCCAGCCAAATGATCCAGCTTGGTGAAAATGAATATTTGATACTTTCCTTCCATACAAAATCTGATATTTGATCCAGAAGCTGGAGGCCCCCCCCAAACACCGGTATGAAGTTCAGATGCTGGGAAGCCACACACACACACACACACACACACACACACACACACCGTCCAACTCATAGTCTAAGCTGGAAGGGGTCTTGAAGAGCCTCTTGTCTTTCATTTTCAGAATGGAGAAACTGAGGCACCAAGCAGGCCAATGACTTGCTCAAAGCCACACATAGAGGGGCACCTGGGTGGCTCAGTCTTTTAAGTGTCTGCTTTTGGCTCAGGTCGTGTTCCTGGGATCCTGGGATTGAGCCCCGTGTTGGGCTCCCTGCTCAGCGGGGAGTCTGCTTCTCCCTCTCCCTCTGTCTGCCACTCCCCCTCCTTCTGCTCACTCGCTCGCTCTCTCAAATAAATAAATAAAATCTTTAAAAAAAACCCACCACAACAAAACAAAAAACATAGCTTCAGGAGTGATCATATTCTAGCTCATGAATTAGGGAGTGGGTTTACAGATAATGTTCATTTTTGATTTTTATAACATATTTCAGGGTTTTGCTCAAAAGTTACCCCCTCAACAAAGCTTTTATAGTTGCACTATTCAAAATTCTATCCACTCTGTCCTCCCTTGCCTTTTTCCTGCTTTATACTTCTTCCATCTGAGAGATGAAAAGTGTCAGTTTTTTTATTTGTGTCTTGTCTCTCTCTATATAAGGTACAAAAGCAGCACCTGGGTCTGTTTTAGTCCCCACTATATCCCCAGCATCCACAACAGGCCCTGGTACTCAGTAGGCCCTCCATTAATGTTTTTGGAATGAATATGTTATATGGTATATATATTATATAATAACATGGCTATGGAAATTTAAAAACCATCCTTAACAATTACTGGGCATTGCTACGTGCCAAGTCCTGGGTTGAACACTTTATGTGTCGTAAGATCTCACTGAATCCTCATTGTACAGACGAAGACACTGAGGCTCAGGGAGCATGTCATTTGCCCAAGGTCAGAGCTAGGACGTGGCAGGAGCAGAATTTGAACTTTGCTGAGACAAGAGGCTGGAATGATTTGGGAGGTGAACTGGGGACAGGGCTGGGCTCAGGAAGCAGAGGCACGGAGGTGAGGTGATGGAGGGAACATGCTCTAAGTCAGGGCCATGCTGTTTAAGAGCTGGGCTTGGCCGGGTGGGATCGGGTTTTTACCTGGGGGACTCTGAAGCCACGCGGACAGGGCAGCTGGTGGACTCTGACATTGTCAGGGTAGCACAGAGCTTGTGACCATGCACTCCGATTATAATGCGCTGAGACACGCTGGGAAGGCAGCTCAGAGCCTTATAGACTCACCTTGCCAGTCCATCTAGGGGCCCAGGAGGGCAAGCTAATTGCAGAAGGACAGGCAGCCCAGAAGCCATGGAGTGGAGGCCTCACAACCTGAGACTTTCTGAATCCCTGTACCACACAGTCTCCATCCTCGGAGTAGCTGGGGGAGGGGGCGAGGGGGGGGGGAGGTGGGGAGCTGGCCACTCCCTGTGAAGGGCTCCAAGGCTTCTGCTGCTTCCCTCCCAGGATTACATTTGAGGGGAGAGGGGGACTCCCACAGAGCCTCTCTCTGCCCCATTCTGTTCCCTGAAGTGACCCATCTTCAAAATACATCCCAGGGCCGCCTGGGTGGCTCTGTCAGTTAAGCATCTGCCTTCAGCTCAGGGCATGATCCTGGGATCCTGGGATTAAGCCCTGCTTTGGGCTCCCTGTTCCCCGGGGAGTCTGCTTCTCCCTCTGCCTCTGCCGCTCCCCCTGCTTGTGCTCTCTCTCTCTCACTCTCAAATAAATAAATACAATCTTAAAAAAAAATACATCCCAGATTTATCCATTTTCCTCCACTGGGTCCAAGTCACCCTTCTCCCTCTCCCTCTCCCCCTTCCTTTCCTTCTCTCGGTTGAGATATAGTTCATATATATATATGTATTAGCCAAGGTTCTCTAGAGAAACAAAATCAATAGGGGATAGGGAGAGGCATCAATATAGATAGACACAAGAGGAGATTTATGGGGCACCCGGCTGGCTCGAAGAGCATGTGGCTCTTGATCTCAGGGTCATGAGTTCGAGCCCCACATTGGATATAGAGATTACTTAAATAAATAAATGTTTTTGTTTTTTTTTTTTTAAAGAATGGGGTGCCTGGGTGGCTCAGTCAGTTAAGCGTCTGCCTTCAGCTCAGCTCATGATCCCAGGGTCCTGGGATTGAGCCCCGCATCAGGCTCCCTGCTCAGCAGGGAGCCTGCTTCTCCCTCTCCCACTCCCCCTGCTTGTGTTCCCTCTTTCTCTCTGTTAAATAAATAAAATCTTTAAAAATTAATTAATTAGTTAATTAATTTTTAAAAAGGAGGAGCTTTATTATAGGAATTGACTAACATGGTTATGGAGGCTGAGAAGTACCACGATCTGCTATCTGCAGGAAAGTCTGCAGTATAATTCAATCTGAGTCTGAAGGCCTGAGAACCAGGGGTGTTGATGGTATAGTTCCGATCTGAGTCCAAAAGGCCCAGAACCAGGAGCACTGATATCTGAGGGCAGGAGGAGATAGGTATCCTCGCTCAACCAGAGAGAGCAAATTCGCCCTTCCTTTACCGTTTCGTTCTATTCAGGCCCTCAACCGATTGAATGTTGCTCACCCACACT
The DNA here is from genome assembly GCF_037043125.1 of Eumetopias jubatus. Lineage (NCBI taxonomy): Eukaryota > Metazoa > Chordata > Mammalia > Carnivora > Otariidae > Eumetopias > Eumetopias jubatus. Next base: position 77,173,624 of record NW_028274822.1, on the reverse strand, counting down.
GGGGAAGGCCACTTGCTTTATTCCGCTCAGCAATTTAAATACTAATCTCCTCCAGAAACACCCTCACAGACATGCCCAGAAATAATGTTTCACCTGCTATCTGGGCGTCCCTTAGCCCAGTCCAGTTGACATGACACATAAGATCAACCACCACAATATACTAAAAATTCACCTTTTTAAGGGCACGTGGGTGGCTTAGTCAGTTAAGCATCTGCCTTGGGCTCAGGTCATGATCTCAGGGTCCTGGGATGGAGCCCCACATCGGGCTCCCTCCTCGGCGGGAAGCCTGCTTCTCCCTCTCCCACTCCCCCTGCTTGTGTTCCCTCTCTCGCTGTGTCTCTCTCTGTCAAGTAAATAAAACCTGAAGAAGAAGAAGAAGAAGAAGAAGAAGAAGAAGAAGAAGAAGAAGAAGAAGAAGAAGAAGAAGAAGAAGAAGAAGAAGAAAGAAGAAGAAAGAAACAAGAAAGAAGAAAAAGAAAGAAGAAAGAAGAAAGAAGAAGAAAAAGAAAGAAGAAAGAAGAAGAAAGAAGAAAGAAGAAGAAGAAAAAGAAAGAAGAAAGAAGAAGAAAAAGAAAGAAGAAGAAGAAAAAGATAGAAGAAAGAAGAAAGAAGAAGAAGAAGACGCTTTTGGTACTCTGTCCGGGTCCTATTTCCCAGCATCCACTGTCCAGCCCCCAGGAGTGTTGCTGCTTTTTTCCAGAGAATTGCCTTCATCTAAGGGGTCCTGCCTCACCTAGGAGGTTCTGACACCTCCAAGTGCTCCCCCACCCAGGAGCCTGCAAGGCAATGGCTAATAGAAAGACAGGGAAGACTGGTCCTCTTGCCTGTGTGGAACAAATCTGTGGTGTAATTTAGACTCCAAAGCACCTTGCTCTCTGCCCCAGCTATGGATAGATCCCAGGCCGAGGCTAGACTTTATTATGCCCCTCCCCTGCCCTAGCCTGCTTTGCTCACTCCTTCACTGGATCAATGCACCTGAGTCAGACTCAGCCTAAGATCACCACATTTCACAAGAGATTGAAAAATTATCCATGTCAATATCAGATACATCCCCTCCCTGCTTCTGCTGATGGAAATGATGGGGAAGAACGTGATGCCCTTCCCCAAGTCCCCTTTGACACTGACCCTGTGACTGGGCACCCCATCTGCACTCCCCAAGCATCATGCACTTTCCTTTGTGCCCTTACACCCTTCACTGGTTTGTTGACTGTCAATTGTCTCTTCCTAACTTGATCTGAAGTTCTCCAAGGGTACAAACCACATCTGTCTCAGTTTCTACCTTATCCTCATTATGCACCAGGCACCCCAGGAGAGTCTGACAAATATTTGGTAAAGGGTGTTTCCTGCTGCAGCGTTTATGATACCAAGCGATGGGAAACAACCCAAATGTTCATGAAAGGGAAATACCTTTTCATCGGTGCCCATACCAGAAACCCTGGTCCGCTGGGCTTGCTTACCACTAGGCTTCTTCCTTGCTCAATTTCATAGATTCACATGCAGCCAGCAGCTCTGGACCCGGCTGGCTTGCTTCCTTTCTTGCTTTCAAAAATTTTCTTTCTTTATTTGACAGAAAGAGCAAGAGAGCACAAGGAGGGGGAGCAGCAGAGGGAGAGGGAGAAGCAGGCTTCCCCCTGAGCAGGGAGCCCAATGTGGGGCTCGATCCCAGGACCCTGGGATCATGACCCAAGCCGAAGGCAGATGCTTAACCGACTGAGCCACCCAGGCGCCCCTGGACCCAGCTTTCTTGATGCCTTAATTGAGGTCACAGAAGTCAGAGAAATCTCAAGGTGCCTTCCAATCATCAGCCACCTACTTGGGAGCCAGCAGAGGGCAGAAGAAAGGGCATGGGACTAATTTGGCTACCAAATTTGGCTTTCCCATATATATATATATATTTCCTATATATATATATATTTCCTATATATATATATAGACACTATGATCTAGAAATTCCATCACTAAGAATTTATCCTAAAGGAACAATCAAGGATTACACATAAAGGTTTAGCTAGAAGGATTACTTATGAGAGTGGGGGGGGCAAACGGCAACACCCCTCACTAGTGGAGAACTGTTAAGTGAATTAGGCTGCCTTCACACAAAATGCTGCGTGCATTCTTTATGCAGTTTCTAAGAAGCTGTTTGAAAAGCGAAAACAACTAGCAAATGAGAGATGTCAAGTGTCAGGCAGAGCTTGATTCCAATTCTTGCTGTACCCTTTATGAGGAGGGTGACCTGAGTTTTACTTCATTAGCTTCCCTGGACCTCTGTTTCCTCATCCACACAGTGGGCGTGCTATCAGATACCTTGTATGAGCCAGGAGTGGCTCACGGCTGAAACAAGTACCTGAGTTCACTGGTGCAACCCCACAAAAGTTTATTTCTCTCTTGTGCTAAGTCTGATGCAGATGCGCCTGGGTAGGTAGACAGCCTTATGCCAACCCATAGACTCAGGGATCTGGTTCCTTTCCATCATAAGGCTCCACCATCTTAAACTTCTTTGTTCCCTTCCTGATGGACAGGAGAGAGAGTGTGAAAGACTGGATGGGATGCTTCATGGCCAGGGTGGTGGAGGGTACGTTGTCCCTTCTGCCCACACTCTATAGGCAGCGCAGGCACATGCCCCCCCCCCCCCCCAGATGCAAGGGCGCATGGGGATGTGGTCTGGTCAGTGCCTGGGAAGAGGAAATGGGTTCCATGAACCCTTGGCTTTGTTTCTTCATTCCTCTGAATGAATGAAGTGGCACATAGTAGGTACTCAAATATGCCAGGGTTTTCTCATTCCCTTTCCTTTATGATTGATTCTAGGTGTGACTGCCCTGACTTCCAAAATCCATGTCCTCCTGAAAAGTTTTGTGTAAATTGAGGCAAGAAGTTTATCCTTGGGGGCAGGGTAAACTGGGGGGCAGGGTGTCCATTTAAAGGAGCCCTAGAGAAGAGGTGATCCCGTCCGCCACTCCACCCTCTTCCCACTCAGATTACTCTCCAAAAAAATATGAGTCCCACAATATTTCTTTTTCCCCTAAGGCCTTCAGTGGCTCCGCATTGTTTTAAGGGCCGAATCTAAGCCCCCTCCCCACCTCATGGGGTCTGGCCCCAGCTCATCTCTCCAGCCCCTGCTCCTTTTGTGGCTTTCTTCACCCTGTCCCCACTTCTTTCACTTCCAGAACGTGCCCTGCTCCACACCACTTTCCATGCCACAAAGAGGCCCACCCAGCACTTCCTCAGGAAAGTCCCCCTCTCCGACTCCCCAGTCTAGACAAGGTGCCACCGCTGTACCCTCATGTAACTCTCTCTGCTTTTCCTCCACGGTGATGAGCTGCTTTTGTAATTTAATACTGGTCTCTCCACCAGACTGTAAGCTCAGGAGGGCAGGAGTAGCATTCATTTATATAAACTGTAGGTACCTAGTCCTTTACTCTCCTCATCTGTAAAATGGGGATGATAACTGCCAAGGACTGGATGTCACCCCTCCCCACTGAAATTCACAAATTCACATGTTGAGGACCTAATCCCCAATGAATGGTATTTACAGACAGAGCCTTTACAGAAGTAAAGAACCTTAAATGAGGTCATAAGGGTGGGGCTCTGATCCAATAGGATTAGTGTCCTTATAGAAGAGACCCTAGAGGGGCACCTGGGTGGCTCAGTCGTTCAGCGTCTGCCTTCGGCTCAGGTCATGGTCCCAGGGTCCTGGGATCGAGCCCCGCATCGGGCTCCCTGCTCCGCGGGAAGCCTGCTTCTCCCTCTCCCACTCCCCCTGCTTGTGTTCCCTCTCTTGCTGTGTCTCTCTCTGTCAAAGAAATAAAATAAAAGACACCAGAGAGCTCAGTCTCTCTCCCACAAAGAGGACACACGAACACATGGTGAGAAAGTAGCCACCTGGGACTCCTGTGCGGCTCAGCCTGTTAAGCATCTGACTTTGACTCAGGTCATGATCCCAGGGTCCTGGGATTGAGCCCTGCATCAGGCTCCCTGCTCAGTGGGAAGCCTGCTTCTCCCTCTCCTTCTATTTTTGTCTCTCTCTCAAATAAATAAATAAATAAATAAATAAATAAATAAATAAATAAATAAATAAATAAATAAAATCTTAAAAAAAAAGTAGCCACCTGCAAGCCTAGAAAAGAGTCCTCAGGAAGAAACCTACCTCGGGGCACCTGGCTGGCTCAGGTAGTAGAACGTGCGACTCTTGATCTTGGGGTTGTGAGTTTGAGTCCCACATTGGGTGTAGAGATTACTTAAACATAAAATCTTCAAAGAAAAGTGAGGGATGCCTGGGTGGCTCAGTTGGTTGAGCATCTGCCTTCGGCTCAGGTCATGATCCTGGGGTCCTGGGATCCAGTCCTTTGTCGGGGAGGGGGGAGGGGGTTGTCCTTGCTCAGCAGGGAGCCTGCTTCTCCCTCTGCCTGCCGCTTCCCTTGCTTGTGCTCTCTCTGACAAATAAATAAAATCTTAAAAAAAAAAAAATGAAACCTACCCTGCTGGCACCTTGATCTTGGACTTCCAGCCCCCCGAACTGTGAGAAATAACATTTCTGTAGCTTAAGCCACTCAGTTATGGCAGCTCAGACAGACCAAGATGGAACAGAACCCACCTCAATGGTTTTTTGGGGACTAACTGTTAATACCTGTAAAGCCCTGAAAACTGTGCCTGGCATCTAGTTAGTCCTATTAACTGTTAAGCTGGTCACATACCAGATGTAAGTATTTGTGGAATGAATAAACAAACCCATTTTGCAAGTTTAAGTTCTTATGCAATGGTTTCCTTGAAATGCACTTAACTGCATTCTTATCCCACGATATTTGGACACAGATGAACTCCTTAAAAAGAGAATTTATAAACAAAAATACGGAGTTGTAAGAGGCTGTTTGCATCCCCAACTCTTTTTTTCCTAGAATGCCCACCAGAGGGCCCCTGACATCTTTCTCCTTCCAAATCAGGGTAGGCCCCAGGAAGTGACAGCAGCGGGGGGGAAAGAAGAGAAAGCTGAGTTTTCTCCCAGGGTTTACTCCACGCGGGTAAAGAAAGCTAACACAATCGTACGTATAGTCAGGTGGGGAAAAAAACCCAGGCGGGGTTGAAAAGAAGCAAGGTGGAGTCTTGGTTTCACTGGCCCTGGGCTAGTCTTGGGGACACCTCTGAACCTCAGTCTCCTCTTTTAGAAAACCGAGATAATCTTCTCTAGCACACAGAATTGTAGGGACAACCAAATAAAAGCCTTTTGTAAAAATGTTAGCTGTTGCTATGGAATCACTAAGTTGCAAGTACTTCTTTAACACACAGTTATCCAGTCAAGGTAGATAGTGCCGTGGTCCCCGCCCCCCACGCCTGGAGACTTGCCCAACGCAGTCAACCAATGTCTGTTGTTCAGCACTCATAATCTGAATGCATTCAGACCAGACATAAATTCTTTTTGCCATAGTCTCTGCCATTACCTATTTGTAGACACTTGTCTTACTTTGCTTGTTTTGTTTTACCGACCTGGCCCCTAAAGGCCTCTTTTGAGTTTGTAACGTCTGGTCTAAATAGAAAGTTCTGTGCCAGTCAGGTGATATCTGGAAGGCAGCATTATTAATCCCAATCACTGCTATTTATTGAGGTGGGCCCCGAGCTGTATGCGTAATATATGTAAGCCAAATATAGCCAGAGCTTCTGCATGGTGACTGACTTGGCAGAAAAAAGGTAATTGGAAATAACTCAAATCTTTTCCCAATCCCTTGAAAAAATGCAAAGGGGTAAGTAGACTTTGAAATAGAGCTTTGTTATGGTGTAATTGACTTACAATAAATTGCACGTTTCAGGTGTGTCATTTGGTAAGTGTTGGCAACACCTGTGAAGCCATCACCACAATCATGATAATGAATACACCTAGAACCCTTGAAAGTTTCCTTGTGCACTTTGTAATCCCCCCCCCTCCCTGCCCTGCCTCTCTCCATTAAAGTAGAACTCAAGTGGGGCGCCTGGGTGGCTCAGTCAGTTAAGTGGCTGCCTTCGGCTGGGGTCATGGTCCCAGGGTCCTGGGATCGAGCCCCACATCGGGCTCCCTCCTCGGCGGGAAGCCTGCTTCTCCCTCTCCCACTCCCCCTGCTTGTGTTCCCTCTCTCGCTGTGTCTCTGTCAAATAAATAAATAAAATATAAAAAAATAAAATAGAACTCAAGTAATATAAGACTAGAACTTTTTAATAACTTACCTTTGGTTTTGTTTTTGTTTTAATAAACATTGTCATCTACTTGTAAGGAAGTTAATTCGGAGAATTCACAGTGATACGGCTGGTCTCAGCTCTCTTGGTTTCAAGAGTAATTTTGTAATGATAGAAAATCACTGGGGCTGGTCATGACTCCAGCCCCTATGGTACTACATATTGCTCATTATCCACAGCGGACCTGCAGGGCCCACTGAGGAGGACGTTCTTTCCCTCCCTGCCCTCCTGCCACCTCACCTACCTTCCTCCAAAATCACCCTCATGCCTGTACCTTGAGGGTGGTTTATGAAGACCTTTACTTAAAGCAGTGGTTCTCCAGTTTGAGGCTTCAGAATCCCCTGCAAGTCTTAGGAAATGCTGACTCCCTGGGTCTGCTGTTGGATCTGCATTTCTAACAAGTTCTCAGGGGAGGCTGACGGGGCTGGTCCTGGGACTGCACCCCTGAGAATCGCCACCAGACTAAATCAATTGTGGTAATTCCTTCTCCTTTTTCCCTTGGTTGATTCAGAGCTAGCTAGACTAATGGGTGTAAGCAGCTCCTCCCTCCGCTTCTTCCCCGAGGAGGCCAAGATGCCTCAGTGAGTGGAGGCAGCCACTTTATGACCATGAGGGGAGTTGTGACTCAGTGAAGCTGATGCTATGGACTGGTGAGAAGGCAGATGGAGAGAATCTGGGCTCTTAATGATGCCACAGAGTTGTCCTTAGCTGCCCTGGGGAAGGCTGTGGGTGGAGGTTTCTGGGGAGAAGATGGGAGAATTTTAATCAAGGCTAAAAAATCACCCCTTCTTTATAGCTTTCACTTTGTTTCCCTTGTTTCAAGAACTACACTTTTGATCAGTCTTGACGTTTTCTTTTTTTCCATTCCCCCACTCATTCCGAAAATCTAAAAAGGGCAAAGTGAGGGTGGCCTGGGGACCCCCCCCACCAAACTTGCAACTGGTGTCTTAGGTGAGGGCGGTTTTGTGGAAGGTCATGTTCCTCTCCTGGAGTTTTGCTGACTCATTGCACAAGTGTCTGGCCATCTGCCTAAAATGACACCCCCATTTCCTTGCAGGTTGGGGGCAGGGTATGAATTTCCACCACAGATTCTAGGGAACAGCGGTTTACTGATCTGAAATCCAATTATTCCTGACCCATGATTTCTGCGCGTTCAGGGAGGGTGGCATTCATGCTCAGTCATAACCTGGCTTCCTATTTTTAGTCTTGTACAAAGGTCGTGGGACTTCTCTACAGGCAAACATGTTTGAGAGGGGCCTCCTGGCCTTTCGTCTATACGGGTTACCCTGATATGCCCTCGGTCCAAGCCTGTGGAAACCCCCAAGGCTGGCAAGACCACTATTTCTGTGCCAAGCTTTGGTGCAGGTGTCTTGGTTCAGACTGGCTCCTGCATACCCAGGATCCAGCCTCCGTCAGTTTTGCCCGCATCCCGGATCCTGAGGAACCCCAAACCATGTCTCCAGTCTTGGGATAGTTTCCATTTCTCAGAGGATGGGCACTGCTGCAACCTCTACCTCTCCAAGCTCCTTCCTCCACCAACCCTCCCAGAGGGTCCAGTGTCAGCTCCTTTCTACGGGCCTTTAGGAACAGTCCTGGCCTCTCTTCTCCGGGGGTGGGCATGACCCTGGAGTTGTGCAAAATGGCAGCCCTGTGATGTCCCCTTCCTGTCCGTACCGCCTACTTCCGTCTCCTCCCTTTGCACCGCTCCAGCCATCACGCATCTCTGTAAAAATGTCAGAGTCCCCACCGAAGCCCCTTTTTGTAAATTGCTAAGTACACATTTTCCCGGAGTCTGCTGACTATCAAAAGCCTTTCTTCTCTGGAGTTTCTGCTGACTCGCAGAGGGGAACAGAGGGACTTTGGTCTCACCATTTGTTGACTCCTCTGGGGGCAGGAGCGGGGAGGATGGGGTTGGCTGGAACAGTGGGGGTTTCCATGCCAGACAGGGGCTGGTCTCCTCTCAGTGCATGTAAAATCAAACGTATCTCCAACCACCAAGATTAATTTCCTTCTGAAAACATTCCCTATCTGCATGGAAAATTAATATTTCTCCAAGTCACAGTGTTTTGATTGAATTTCGTGAGAACCAGTAACCCTGACCTTATTATGCCAAGGGAACATTACCCCTCCCAGCTTGGGGTCACATTACAAAGACTTCTCACATGAGCAGCTCACAGTGAAGGGGCCAAAGTGCCCAAATAGCTCCTCTTTGTGTGTGAGTGTGTGTGTGTGTGTGTGTGTGTGTGTGTGTCTGTCTGTCTGTCTGTCTGTCCCTGGCTAGAGAAGGGGCAGAGGTCAATCTTGTTTGCCCACAGCCACACTTATTAAGCGCTTGGCACTGTGTCTGGTGCATAGTAAGTGGGGAATGACTGGAGGTGCTATTATCATTTGCAGCTAGTTACACATCTAATAGACATTCTTCCCATTTTTCCTTAGTAACAGAATCCTGATCTTGTCTAGAATAAAGATATTTCCCTGCTTCTCTTGCAACTGGGGGTGGCCATGTGACTGCATTTTGTTCCATGAACTGTAGGTAGAAATACCGTGTAAGGCTCTAGGAGTCTGGGGAGCCTGGATCAGTTAAGCATCCCACTCTTGATTTCGGCTCAGGTCCTGGTCTCAGAGTCCTGGGATCGAGCCCCACGTTGGGGCGTCTTCTCATCTCCTTACTCATGCTTTCTCGCTCAAATAAATAAACAAATAGATCTTTTTTTTTAAAGATTTTATTTATTTATTTGACAGAGAGAGACAGGGAGAGAGGGAACACAATCTTAAAAAAAAAAAGACGGGGCGCCTGGGTGGCTCAGTCGTTAAGCATCTGCTTTCGGCTTAGGTCATGATCCCAGGGCTCCTGGGATGGAGCCCCGCATCGGGCTCCCTGCTCTGCGGGAAGCCTGCTTCTCCCTCTCCCACTCCCCCTGCTTGTGTTCCCTCTCTCTCTCTCTGTCTCTCTCTGTCAAATAAGTAAATAAAATCTTAAAAACAATAAATAACAGCTCACAGGATTCAGGGACACACTTTACTCACCATTATTGGTTTATCAGAAAGGATATCATAAAGGATGCAAATGACCAGCCAGAGGAAGAGGTACCTAGGGTGGGATTCGAAAGGGTCCCTAGCACAGGAGCTTCTGTCCCCATGGAATTGGGGGGCACCACCCTCCCAGCACAAGGATATGTTCACCAACCTGCAAGCTCTTCCAACTGTCTCATTTAGGATTTTAACGGAGGTTTCGTGATGTAGGTATGGTTGATCAAATCACTGGCCATTGATGATTAACTCGGTCGGCAGCCCCTCCCCCCTCCTTAGAGGTCAGGGGTGGGTGGGAGGGGCTGAAATTTCTAATCCTCTAATCGGGTCCTGGTCTCTCGGGTCCTGGTCTCTCGGGTGGTGAGCCCCCACAGCGCCCCCGCCCACCAGCCGTTAGTCATCTCGTTAACATACAGAAGGACAATTTTATCCCTCTGGAGATTCCAAAGATCTTGGAAGGTCTTAAATCTAGAACGGGGGACTGAGGTCAAAGAGCAAAACAAAAGATGCTCCTATCACCCCTGTCACTCGGTTTTACAAGGGCTCTGTGCCAAGATCCAGGGACGAAGTCCAAATATATATTTCTTAGCTCATCAGTACCACGGTAACCTCCATTGTGTGGTGGTCTGGTCTGCCCTGCAGTGGCGATCTATCGTCTGCACCCTGCCCGGTGCCCTGGGAGTCTCTCTGTCTCGGGTGGTTGCCTTGAGCAAGTGGAGAGACCAGCAGGAGATTGGAGGGCAGGTCAGGAGCCGGGTGGAGGTGGAGGGATTTACTCCCTCCCACCTCCTGGCTTGGAGTCAGTAGCTCTGGCCCCTCGTGGCAGCCCTTTCCAAAGCACTGGAGGCTAGTTCCCACCTCTCACCTGTCCGGGCCCCAGCCCCCACCCCATACTCCAGCCCTTGGGTTTTCCTACATCTGCTCCCACTTTGGGAAAGAGCCCCTTCACGGAAAGCCTGCCCACATCATCTCATTTGAGAGTGCTGGCTGTATCCTGCCAGGAGGAAGTAGCCCAAAGGAGAAGTCCTCATCCCACTCTGTCCCCCCGTCTTTGGGTTTCCCTCCCCCAGAAACAACCCGTGTTCCCAGGCTCCTGTGTATCGGTCCATCCAGAAAGACGATCACATGGTTCTCGCCGGTCGATCTGTTTTAGATTGTCAATTACCTGCGAATCTCGAGGCCCGCGGAGGCGTGTGAATGGACGTGACTCCAATGCTGGGTCCCGAGGACCCCCGCCCGGTTCCCCTGGATTTCCCTCTCGTCCTTTCCTATCCCCACAAGGGCCCTGTTTGCAGGGGGGTGCACTCCGGACGCCATGGCTTTCTGGAATGGTTGACGTCCTAGATGGAGGCTATGACTGACTGATTAACATTTGTCCATCAGCGCGACGGCTCCTTGGGCTCCAACTCCAGTTCTGCCGCTCCCTCGCTGGGAGACCTTGGGCGAGGCGCTTCACCTCTCTTTGCCTGTTTCCTCACCTGTGAAATGGGGAGAATAACACCACCTACCTCACAGGGTTATTGCGAGGGTCCAAGGAGCCAATGGAGTAAAGCGCTTAACGTGAGGCTGGGCGCATAGTATGTGTTCCAAATATCTGCTATTCTATTAGGCTGAAGACTAACGTTTCATCAATGCCGGCGACAGCTATACAGACACAACCGCGGCTTCCCTCACTGGATTATCACAACCACCCTGTGAGGACGGCATTAGCCCTGATGAGGAAACTGAGGCGCAAAGTGCTTCTTGGGACTTGTTTAGTCACGGAGCTAGTACACAGCAGAGGTGGCAAGTCTGGTCTGTGGGCAGCACGGCCTAGCTCTGGGGCTGACGCGGGAAGTCCTGGCTAATGCATTTGTTTGTTCACTTCGATTCCTGGTCCTCGTCTTCCAGGAAGTCTCCCTGGGCTGTGGCTTTTGCTTCTAAACACACGGAGGGCAGAAGCCACATCGGAGACTCGCAAGGAGCTGTGTGAGGCGGAGTTTCTGCAACTTGCTTGACCCTGAGAAAATCGCCTAAGGTCTTGTTCAAAGAGGAGCTCTCCGTCCGCGTCTGCCAGAGTCTGATTCAGGAACAATGAGGGCGGGGCCTTGGAATCGGAAAGCTTTTTACCCGGCGCCCGGGAGTTCTTAGGCGGCGGAGGTGGGAGGCTCGAGCTGCTGTGCGCCCAAAAGACGAATCGGGGCCTGGCGTCCCCTCCTCGCCCCGGGCCGGGCCCTGCCCCACCTTATTCTTCCCGGTTGAGATGGGCTCAGCCAAGAGCGCCCCAGTCACTCCGGCGCGGCCTCCGCCGCACAAGCTTCTGGCCCGAGTGGCGGACCTCCGTTCACCTAGTGCCGGCATCCTGCGCACTCCCACCCGGGGTGGAGAGCTCTCCACAGCCAAACCTACCAGCAGGGGAGCAGCTGCAGGGTCCCAATCAGGCCCAAGACACCTATGAAGACCAGCAGCGGAGAACCCCCAAGCCCACTGGTGAAACAGCTGAGTGAAGTACTTGAGACCGAAGCCCCCAAATCGAATCTGCACCCAGAGCCTGTTCTGCCCTTAGAGGCAACTTCATCTTCTGAATTGGACTTGCCTCTGGGCACCCAGTTTTCCCTTGAGGACCAGATGCCACCCTGGAGCCAGACTGAGCTCCCCTCCAAGCAGGTGTTCTCCAAGGAGGAAACAGACAACCCTCAGAAACCCCCATGGCCAGCCAGGGCTCAGACAAGCCCTTGAGAGACCCTGAGACTCCCCGATTTTCAGGTTCTAAGCACAATAGACGGAAAGCAAATGGCAAGGTACTAGGGAGCTCTCCCCTCACAATCCTACAGGATGACAACTCCCCTGGAACTCTGACACCACGACAGGGTAAACGGCCTTCTCCCCTGAGTGACAATGCTAGGGAGCTAAAGGAAGGGGCGCCATTCTGGGAACTGGACGACTTCTGAAAACTGGAGGCCGAGTGGGGAGCAGGGCCAGGACCAGGGCAAGGAAAATCAGCACTTTCCAAACTTGGTGGAGAACTAGGCCGACTATGGCCCCAGCACTGGCTTCACGGGGGGGGGGGGGGGGGGGGGGGAGGGGGCTAGTGATGTTGCGTCCCCTCAACCCCATCTTTCCCTGGGAGACTGGAAAGGCTTGTTGTCTTCAACCCCCCCACCCAAACTCCCAGCTCGGGGACTGAGTGCTTTTTTTGGGCTCTCTTTCTGTCTCATGTGTTTCTTGTATATTAAAGAAAGTGGTTAAAAAAAAAGGCGGCGGAGGTGGAAATTTTTTGCAGCGTGGAAGTAGAGCGCCCTCTGCTGTCCCTGAGGAGGATGACATCAAGGCGGAGGAAGGCACTCCGGGTGCAGGTCCCTCTCTTCCACCGGTGTTTGTTCTACCCTTGAGGGTCACTAGGTACCCATATCAGGACTGGGCAGGGGTAAGGGCACTAAAAAGAAGGCAGGGTTCTCCTGCTCTCGCGGAGTTTACAATCTGATTGCACTGACAAGACACCTTCAGAAAAACCGTAACAGGTTCAGAAAGTGTGGATTGGGCTCCATCCCACAAGTATTTCCTGGGCATGTGCTGTGTGTATAGACTCCAAGAGTGTAGGATCAGCATTTATGAACTCTGTGTGCCCAGGAATAGACATACCGTGGGTTTTGCCACCAGGTGGGGGTCCAGAGAGGAACTCCCGAGATGGAAAACAGAACTGTGGATGCCAGGATAGCCTGGGGAGCCTGGCTCTTGGGGGCGGGGGCAGGGAGGAGTCACCACTCAAATAACAATAACTTTATCTTAGGGCACCCGGCTGGCTCAGTCGGTAGAGCATGTGGCTCTTGATCTGGGCTGTCATGAGTTCGAGCCCCATGTTGGGCGTAAAGATTACTTTAAAAAAATTAATTTTTTGACATAAAAATTAAGTATTCATATTAAACTATTCAAATCTTATAGAAAAGAATAAGTACAAAAGTAAAAACTACCTGAAATCCCACTATTTAGACATAACTGCTATATATCTTTGGAGACCATCTTTCCATACAGCTCACCTGTGGTTTATCCTAACCCACCTACACACACCAAATCATTATACATGCAGTGTCTTTCAGAGACTCCTTTTCTTTCTTTTTAAAAATTTTTTAAGGGTTTTATTTATTGGGGCGCCTGGGTGGCTCAGTTGGTGAAGCATCTGCCTTTGGCTCAGGTCATGATCCCGGGGTGCTGGGATCCAGCCCTGCCTTGGGCTTCTTGCTCAGCAGGGAGTCTGCTTCTCCCTCTGACTCTCCCCCCCCACCAGTGCTCTCTCTCTCTCTCTCTCAAATAAATAATTTTATTTATTTGAGAGAGAGAGAGCATGAGTGCTTGATCCCAGCACCCCGGAATCATGACCTGAGCCAAAAACAGATGCTTCACCAACTGAGCCAGCCAGGCATCCCTCTTTTTCTTTCTTTCTTAAGAGCTTTACTGAAATATATTTCATATACCATATTCACCCATTTAAAGTATCAGTTTAATGGTTTTAAGATATTGCAACAAAGCTGTGCATCTATCACTATAATCTAATCCCCACCCCGTTTTGTAGACCTATAATTGACATTAAATATTGTATTCATTTAAGACATACAATATAATGATTTGGTATATGTATATACAGCAAAATGATCACCACAATAATTTTAGCTAACATCCATCACCTCACATAGTTACAATGTTTTTTTTTTCTTTTTGAGGTTTCTTTTCTTTCTTTCCCCAACCCTGCTGTTGTTTTTGTTTGTACATACCTTCCCACCCCAGGTAACTGATGTTGACAGCTTAGAGCACATCCTTCCACATCTTTCTCAAACACTTCATATACAGAGAATACTCAATTCTTTTGCCCTTTTGATGCAAAGAGCTTGCATATTTGGGCCTCACTTGGGATCCACAAAATCAAACCCTTTGAGTGTGGAGCCACGAATCTGTATTTCTAACCCTCAGTCTGGGGCTTCCTGATGCTGCTGGTCCTGCTCCAGGGTGGTAGGGAAGGCTAGCTCGTGAAGGCTCCTGTGGTTGTTGGCAATAGAATGGGTCAGGAGGAGATCCAGGAGGACCTTCAGGACAACTTAACAGGTGGTGGTGTCCAGGTAGAGAAAAGAACTTGTGCCAAAGCATAGATGTGAGAGAATTCCAGGTGTGCTCTGGAGATGGCTGATAGCGGGGTTGGGGAGAGGGTGGAGTTTGAGGTATCGATGGCCTGGAATGCCGGAATCAGGGCTTATGAGTCAAATGGGGTGGGTGGCAGGGACTCTTCTGGGAAGAACTTTTGAAAAAAAAGAGAACTCAGCCTGGCCAAGGGGAGTGGGGCACTCACGTTAATAACCACGTAATGACAATCATTCAATATTGGGGGGTGCTTACAGTATGCCAGGCACAGTGCTTCATGTGTGTTACCTCATTAATCCCCTTAACAACTCACCGGGCAGACAGTATTTTCAGGCCCATTCCAGCGAAGAGGAAACTGAGGCACAGAGGTGTTAAGCAAGTTGCCCAAGGTCACACAGCTGGTAAGGGGCAGAGCCAGGCTCAAACTCAGGCAGTCGTGGCCACAGTCTGTGCTCTTGACCCCTGTTTTTTTGTTCCTTGGCACCTTAGTCTCTTGATCTGCAAAACCAGCTAGAAAGTGACAAGGCTGATAGGCAGAATTACCCAGAACCACCACCGCCACCACAGTAATAATAACAAGTATTTAGTGAGAGCAAACTGCCTCAAAGAAAGAGGTAGCATGGAATAGTGGTCAGGGCTTGGATTCTGCCATCAGAGGGATTTGGGTTCAAATCCTAGCTTGATCCCAGGATCCTGGGATCAAGCCCAAGTCCCGCATCGGGCTCTCTGCTCAGTGGGGAGTCTGCTTCTCCCTCTCTCCCTACCTCTCCCCCTGCTGTGCTCTCTCTCTCTCAAATGAATAAATAAAATCTTAAAAAGAAAAAAGTACCTACCCCATGGGGCTGTTGAGGAGTTAAATGAGAAAACAGATGAACAATGCATATGCTAGCCACGGTTTGATAAGGGTGAAGAGTACTGGGGCTGGGAAGAAGAATGATCAGAGTTTGAATACAGGTGGGCCCTGAGTTGGGATTGGGAGTGGTAGTTGAATTCCAATAGAGCTTTGAGACTGGCTGAAAGGACACCCTTCATGTGCTGCCCCCTATGGCCAAGGGGGAAGCCTTATGCCTTACCTGAGCTCTACCTTTGCAAGTCTTTGCAGACCGTGGGCAGGTGCCCCAGGGTACCGCACACTATTTTACAGGAGTTTTGAGAGGTCCACAGCGACACCTGCCGGACACCGTGCAAAACTGCTAGCTCAAGGTAGCTTGCAGTTTGAATGTTGGAGCTTCATTCCTTCAGAGGATGTGGTAACTCGGTAAAGCTGGGCTTATGGCAGTTCCAATAAAAAGCAAGTTATCATACGAAAATTATTGTGGAACAGGAAATGAGGGTGGTAATGCCCAGTCTAATTTCAAGGGTTGAGTTGTGTAGAGTCCAACAAGCTCTCATTCCATTAGTAGGTACTTAGGATTATTCAAGAAGGAACTAAAATAATATTTTTCTTTCAATTTATGTGTATTTTTCAAGTGGCCTCTAAGTTGTTAGGACATAAATATTTAAGAGTTGTTTTGGCCTTACTTACTAGCTGTTAGGTTTTACTGAGGGGATGTTGTTTGTTGTGCAGGTGGGAGTAGAAGGTGCCCTGAAAAAATTTCGGAGACACTGGGTGCCTTGAACCAAGAAAGCCTGGGGTCTCTGCATCATGCTTTTTACAAAAAGTTGTCTTAAGCAACCTTACCTCTGTTTTATAGATGAGTCAAGAAAGGTTAACTCACGTGCCTGAGCCCCCCCGCCCCGGGGTGCGGCTGGGGGTGGTATGTGGGGACAATGACATTCAAACTAGGTCTGTGTCATTCTCTGGAAGGCAAACAGCTTCTCAATTTAGATTTGTCTCCTGATTGTGGGAAAGGGCAGCCTTTTTGGTTTGCGGAGGAACAGGGTCATGTTCCTGACGAGTCCCTTCTTATTCATCCCAGGGAGCCCCCTACTCAGGGGCCCCAGGACCGCAGCCTCTGTGCGTGGGAGCAGAAACTTTCCGGAGGCTCTGCCACTGCCCACCCCCCCCCCCCCCCCCCCCAGCAAATCCACGTTCAGTCTCGAGTCCCAGTCTCAGCCACCAGGCTGCGGGAGGACTCCGCAGTTAGAATTCAAACGCCGGGGGCCGGGGGGGGGGGGGGGGAAGGATCCAGGTCCCGCCCCTGTCCCGCCCTCCGGTTCCCTCTTCTAGCTGTAAAGTCACCACGGGACCGTTGTAGGCGGCAGGCAGCCTCCTGCAGGGGATGGGTAGCAGGTAGAACAAGACCAGGAAGGGGCAGCCCCCAGCATCTTCCCTGTCCTTCAGCTTGGACTTGAGAATTCTGCCCCCAGCAGTGAGCTGCCTGCTCCCCAGGGCAACTTGCTTTGGAGGAAAAGCACTGGGGGGGAGAGGTGGGGTCCCACCTTCCCAATGGGGCAACTGCCAGCTTCATCCTGCAGAGGCAGACTATTGGCTCTGGGGGACTCTGAGCCAGTCATTTAACCCCTCTGTTTTCCCCCCTCTGCAGATGGGAATCGCAGTACCCGCTAGGTGGAGTTGTTCTGAGAATTTAGTACATTACTAAAGCTTATACTTCGAGCACGGCTAAGTATAACATGGTCTGTTTGCGGTGAAATTTAGCTGTCTATTCATTTTCAACAAATAATTATTGAGCACCTACTATGTATGTACGAGGCAATATTCTAACCACTGGGAATACAGCAGTGAACAAGGCCGAGGCAGGGGGCTTACAGTGTAGCAGAGGGAGACAGACCATAAATAAACACAACAGGTAAGTCAATTACAGACAAGGACCCACATATGTAACTTAAAATTTTCCAGGTGTACTGTTACAAAAGTAAAAAGAAACAGGTCAGATTAATTTTTCTAATTTTTAATTTAGAAAATTTTACATTGTGTTCTAAAAACATGTTAACTCTCTCCCAATACATCCAAAATATTATCATTTCACCCGGAGGCATTACACCACATTTCAAGTACTCCGTAGCCACGTATTGTGGACCATGTTGGAAGGTGAAGGGAAGGGGCTCAGTCGGTTGCCGACTCTTGGTTTTGGCTCAGGTTATGATCTCCAGGTTGTGGGATCAAACCCTGGGTAGGGCTCCGCGCTCAGCAGGGAGTCTGCTTAAGATTCTTTCCCTCTGCACACCCCCCAAAATAAATAAATAAGTCTAAAAAAAAGAAAGGTGATTGGAACAATAAAGACATAATTCAGGGAAAGGGGGACAGGAGCTTCAGGTAAGGGGGGTGGACAACCGACAGGGAAAGCGAATTTGCTCTGACAGAGCCCGGTTACCGCAGTTAAGCAGTTCTCCTTGCTCTGTGCTGGCCTGGCCTGGCTCCTCGGGGAGGGTTTTATGGCCAAGGGCATGTTTTCCTCTCCTCCGCTGCCAAGCATGACCCTTCTGCAGAGCCCTGAGATGCAGGCCTCCCGGAAATGCTGCAGCCCTGGGGGGCAGCCCCTCACCACCACCTTGCTCACTCCAGGAAATGGTGAGCACTCTGTCTTCTGGGAGCTGAGGGCCAGCACAGGGGACAAACTTCAGGAATTTTGTCAAGGATCTGACTGGAACTGGGAAAGAGGCGTGGAGGGGTTGTGGGGGGTTGGAGGTGTGAGGGAGGAGTTCTTGCCCAGGGCTGGGATTAGAGGGGAGGTGAGTGAGGGTTGCAGCCTGTCTTTATTTAAAATTGTGGTATTTTACGAAATCTTGCCATTTGCAATGGTGTGGATGGAACTAGAAGATATTATGCTAGGCAAAATAAGTCAATCAGAGAAAGACAATTATCATATGATCTTGCTGATATGTGGAATTTGAGAAAAAAGGCAGAGGATCACAGGGGAAGAGAGGAAAAAATGAAACAAGACGAAACCAGAGAGGAAGACAAACCATAAGAGACTCTCAATCTCAGGAAACAAACTGAGGGTTGCTGGAGGGGAGGGGGGTGGGGAATGGGGTCGCCGGGTGACGGACACTGGGGAGGGTATGTGCTATGGTGAGCACTGTGAACTGTGTAAGACTGATGAATCACAGACCTGTACCCCTGAAACAAATAATACATTATATGTTAATTTAAAAAAAAGTCAATTTCTCCTAAAATTACTGGGACTGTATACATATATCAGATTATCACATTGTACACTTTAAATATATTACAATTTTATCTGTCAATTATACCTCAATAAAGCCAAAGTTATGTTAAAAAAATAAAATAAAATTGTGGTATTTTAGGGGTGCCTGGCTGACTCAGTTGGTGGAGCGTGGGACTCTTGATCTCAGGGTGTTGGGAGTTCAAGCCCCGTGTTAGGTGTAGAGCTTACTTAAAAAAAATAGGGGCGCCTGGGTGGCTCAGTCGTTAGCGTCTGCAAAATAGGGGCGCCTGGGTGTCCCAGTCGTTAAGCGTCTGCCTTCGGCTCAGGTCATGGTCCCAGGGTCCTGGGATCGAGCCCCACATCGGGCTCCCTGCTCCACGGGAAGCCTGCTTCTCCCTCTCCCACTCCCCCTGCTTGTGTTCCTGCTCTTGCTGTGTCTCTCTGTCAAATAAATAAATAAAATCTTTTAAAAATAAATAAAATTGTAGTATTTTGTTTATCACAGATATTTTTGCCTGAACTTAAAAAAAATATTGACTCTCGTATCATAAAATTCACCCTTTTTAAAGTGCTCAATTCAGCGGTTTTTAGTATTTTCAGAGTTGTGTGACATCACCTAGTCAATTTTAGAGCGTTTTCATCATCTTGAAAGAAATCCCTATACCCATTAAGCAGTCCCTCCCCCTCAACGCCCCACCCTCCCCCCACAACCACTTACCTACTTTCTGTCTGTATGGATTTGCCTCTTCTGGACATTTCCTATAAATGGAATCATGTGTAGCCTTTTGTGACTGGGCTTCTTGCACTTTGCACAATACCTTCAAGAGTCACTTATGCTGTAGCAAGCGTCTGCATTTCCTTTTTTACGGCCAAACAACATACCACTACATGGTTACACTACGTTTACTTATCCACTTGTCCGTTGATGGGTATTTATGTTTTCTCCCCCTTTGGTTGTTGTGAATAATGCTGCTATGAACATTCATGAGCGGGCTTTTGTGTGCACATGTTTTTAATTCTTTTGGGGTTTGCATTAATTTTTTTTAAATTTATTTATTTGAGAGAGTGAGAATGAGAGAGAGAGAGAGAGAGAGTACACGAGAGGGGGAAGGGTCAGAGGGAGAAGCAGGCTCCACGCCGAGCAGGGAGCCCGATGCGGGACTCGATCCCGGGACTCCACGGTCATGACCTGAGCCGAAGGCAGTCGCTTAACCAACTGAGCCACCCAGGCGCCCAATTTTGGTTTTTAACATATTGTATAAAGATACAGTTTTTCTCGATTACTGAGTTTTTTGATGCCCCCTTAAAATTTATACGTGAGCCAAGTGCCTGCCTGGCCACACCTTGTTCCCACCTTAAAGTCTGGTCCCTTGCTAGCTGTGTCGCTTTGGGCAAGTTGTTTAACCTCTCAGAGCTTTTGGATTTCTGGTCTGTAACATGGGGATAATCCCTGTACCTACACATTTTACAGACCGGCACGCAGTAGGCTTAAGTCAATGTGTCTTTCCTACGGGGAGGCCTGGTGTAGGGCCACACACCCAAAATGGATGTGACCTAGCCCTGACCTTCCGGAGAGCTGGCCCACCTGCCTAGAACCCCTTCCTGCTTTATTTCCCAAGGGAAACCTGCTCTTTTCTCTCTCCTGTCTCAGCCTGAGCCCCCTACAAAGTCCTCAGGGGCGGGACCCAAAGCTGTTCACCAAAAGGCCTCCGTGGCCCCCCAGCCCCTTCCATTCTGGCTGCCCTCCCCCTCCCCTGCCTACCCCACCCTCCCCTCTGCCCATTCCTGTTGAAGGCCTCAGCTCCCCTGTGCCTCTGCACTGCCGTGAGGCCTGCACTTTGCAGGGCTGAAGTCCAAAGTTCAGTCCCTTCGCTAAGCACACGGATAAATATGAACCTTGGAGAATTTCCCCAGCTCCAATGTAAACAGAGCGGGCAGGGGCCCTGATTCACTGGCCGCTGGGGCCAGTGTTGGGGGTTGGGGGTGCCCACAGGGCTTGGTTCGTGGGGTTTGGGGGGGCAGTAGGTGCAAGGATCCTGGTTTGTGCCTGCCTGCTGGTCGGCCAGCAAGTAGACAGCCCACTCGGTGGGGGAGGCGGCCGTTTTGGTGGCCCCAGGCCGCGTGGCCCAGTGGTAGCAGAGCCATGGTTTCTAAACTGAGCCAGCTGCAGACGGAGCTCCTGGCCGCCCTGCTCGAGTCGGGCCTGAGCAAAGAGGCACTGATCCAGGCACTGGGTGAGCCGGGGCCCTACCTGCTGGCTGCCGATGGCCCCCGGGACAAGGGGGAGTCCTGTGGCGGCGGTCGGGGCGAGTTGGCTGAGCTGCCCAACGGGCTGGGGGAGGCCAGGGGCTCCGAGGACGAGACGGACGACGATGGGGAAGACTTCACGCCGCCCATCCTCAAAGAGCTGGAGAACCTCAGCCCCGAGGAGGCGGCCCACCAGAAAGCCGTGGTGGAGACCTTGCTGCAGTAAGGACCCCCCCCACCCCCGTCCCCAGCATCCAAGGAGCCCAGGGAGGCCCACCCTCAGCTCCTGACTAGCCCTTCCGAGTCCAGAGTTCCCTGAGCTGTAGGTAGCTTTTAGCCTGGCTGTCGGGAAGGGGGACAGGGCCCACGCGAGCTCTGGGGCGACCTTGCTCCCAGGCTGGAGCCTCCCAGCCCCTGACCTGGCCCTCTGCAAAGTCCCGAGTCCCCATGAGCGAAGGCTTTCAGCCCAGGGCTTGGGAAGTAAGGGCACGCCCCAGGGGGGCTCTGAGATGGGGGGAAAGCAGGCACATCCATAATTCATGTGCCTGGAGAACCAGAGGGTGGTGGGACTTGTTAGCCTCCACGGCCCTTTCTACTCCCCAAACCCTAACCTCCCTGGCTAAGCATTCAGATTTCAGGCTCCGGGGCCAGGAAGCACGTTTAGTGAGAGGGGAGCCGAGGCTGGGGTTTTAGGGGCTCCCTCAGCCACCCAGGGACTCAAGCATTAAGCCAGGAAAGCCCAGGTCTTACCTGAGGGAGATGGAGCCTCGGGGCAGGACCTGCTCCCCTTTCCTGCACAGCCTTAGCTGCCCCCCACCTCACCGGCAGGCACCATGAGAGGTCTCCCCATTTACACCCCCATTGACTGGCTGGCTCCCCAACTCCCGGAGAACTGGGTGGGTCTAAGCCCGATGCCTCCCCTCTCCTCAGCAGAGCTGACCTGGTTACTAATTACCCATGAGCTTTATTATTTCTCTTTTGTTTTATAAATTTATAAACGGTAAAAGGCTCTGATAAGGCCTGTGATCATTAACTTGTAAAGATGGCGGCCTGGGGAGGCCTGGGCCAACCAACCTCCTACCCAGCAAGGGCGGGGGGAGAGGGGTCTAGGGGTTGCCGGGACTGCCCTCCCCAAAGGCTCCTAAGCTCCAATCCTAACAGGCCCTTTGCTGAGGTTTCACGTGCATAAGGTCTGATAATGTCAAGATGAATGCTGGAAAGAAGCTAGGAATAACTCTGCTTCACAGATAAGGAAACTGAGGCCCAGAGAGGGGAAATAGCTTGACTAAGGCCACCCAGCTGGGACTCCACAGCCATTCTGTTTGGTGCTCTCCATTGCCATGACTGGGCAGTGGGAGGAAGAGCCCCAAAGAAGCTCTCTATGGAACCATCTCTTTTCTGTCCAAGGTCCTGATCCAGGCTTGGGGTGGGGGGAGCCCTCAGGGTCTGCCTGGCCTTGAGAGGGCCTGGGCAGGGGGCAGGGGAGCAGCCAGGGCCCCCTGACATGGCAGGAAGAAGAGGGCAAAGGGCCCTGCTGTGCTGCAGGGGAGGGGCAAAGAGTCAGGCCTTGCCAGACCCAGGGCGAAGCCACTGGGACAGGGTGGGGCTGGGCCAGACCTGCTCCGGGCCCCAGATGGGACTGGGGACTTTCGGGTGGGAGTGGGGGCAGGGGGTGCCAAGGGCCTTTCTTACCTGGCTGGGTGGGGCCTCTGGATCAGCAGCCCCTTTGGTGGAATGGTGGGTGGGGGGGAGGCTTCATCCACAGCACTTGAGCGGGGAGCAGAGGTCAAAGTGCTCCCTGGGGACCAGCAGAGACCTGGAAGTTGAGGGAGAGCGAAGAACCGGAGGAAGAGAGAAAGAGGGCGTGGGGGGCGATGGAGAGGCCTGGATAAGCACAGGAGAGCAGGAGAGCCGGGAGGGCAGAGGGGCTCCCACCCAGCTGGGAGAAGGGGCTGCGGAGAGAGTGAGACACCCCAAGCTGCAGAGAAGGCTGGAGTGCTTCCCGCCTGCCCCGATTGGGTTTTCTTTAATGCTAACAGCATGCTATTTACTTTCCATTTAAATTTGAGATGTTGCTATAAATTATCAACCAGCTCCTTGTTCCTGTGGAGTTTATAACTAACTACCTGGGTTACTTATTGTTCAGGTAACAAAAGGGATCTGAAAACGCCCGGAGGGGGGAAAAAAAGCGGGGCCTCTACCCTCAGGGCACAGGAGGGAGTGGGGTGGGCACCCTGATGAAGGCCTGGACGGCCCAGGGTTGGGGAGGTTAAGGTTGGAAAGGATGATGCAGAGGCAGGGTTTCCGTGGACGCCATTTCTTTGGAGAAGACAGTGTGGGAAGAGGCAGGGTGGGTCCTGGGCGCTGTCCCCCTCCCCAGGGTGCCTCGTGCCTGAGGCCACAGCAGGAAGCTGAGCTCTTCCCCCAGACCTCCCACCCTTAGTTCACTGTGTGACCTTGGGCAAGTCTCGTCTCCTGCCTCAGTTTCCCTAGCTGGCCAATGCATAAAACTCAAATTCCCTGCCCTGGTTCCCTGACCTCTTCTTGAGGGACCTCTGTCCCTCACTCACTTTCCTCCAGTTATACTGAATTTGCTGATTCCCACTTCAGGGCCTTTGCATGTACTGCTCCTTCTGCCTGGATACTTCTTTCTAGATCTCCCCGTGACCCATTCCCTCTCCTCCTTTTGCTCAAATGTCACCTCCTCAGGGAGGCCCTCCCTCACTGTCCCCATCTAAATGAAGTTCCTCCCAGAGTCACTCTCTTCCACTACCTTCTGTTACTTTCTCTTGTCTCTTAACTTACGATTGTCTGTTTTTGTCTGTTTTCTATCGCCTGCCATGAAAACAGAAGCTTTTCAAAGGGAAGGCCGGCGTGGCCTTGTTCACCACTCGCATCCCTGATATCCAGCCCAGTGGCTCAAAGACAGCATGAATGAATGAGTGGCTAGGGTTCCTGAGACATGCTGTTACGGCCAAGGGAGGAACCTGTACCCAAGGTTCCTTCCTGGGTGTCCTCCTGGGTCCTCTCTGTCCCCGAGCAGCTCAAACCTCAACCTGAGGGTCTCTGATGCTCTCCGTCAGGCAGCACCAGGGCATTGAGACCCAGGAAGACAGTGGGCAAAGTGGGACAGTCTAACATCCCCGACTGAGGCCAACCTGCCTGGGTTCAAATCCCAACTCAGCCCCACCCTAATTCCCGCAGGTGATTTCATGTCTCTGAGCCCTGGTTTTGCCAGCGAGGCAGAGATGATGATAACATTTACCCACAGGGTTAAATAGCTTGTAAGTGCAGTAAACCGTTGCTACGAGTAATAGTCCCACTTTACAGATAAGCAAACTAAGGCTCAGAGAGGCAAAGTGACTTGCCCAAGGCAATTTACAAAGTAGTAAGGCTGGGACTTGGACCCAGGTCCTCCTAATCCCATACTCTGCACAGCATCCTTGAGGCTGCGTGCTGTCCTCGATCTGTTTATTTCCCTTTTTATCCTCCCGAGTCATTCTTGCTGTTAACCTCACATGTACTCACTTCCATGCGGTGCTCTAAGAGCTCATGGGACCGCTTACAAATGCATTAAACTCGTTTTCTCCTCCTGACAGCCTATGAAACATTTTAGCCCTGTATTACAGTTGGGGAAACTGAGGCACACAGAGGTTAAGCGATTGCCCAGGGCCACCTGGATAGTGAGTGGTAGAGCTGGGATTCAACCTGGGAAGGGAAGCTTCTCCACCCCACCCCACCCACCATGCACTGAGAATTCCACTCCCCCTCCAGACGTGTGGCCCTTCCGGTTGGTCTCTGAGCTCCATAGCCTTGGACCCTCTGAAACCCCAGGGGCCAGTAAGCCAAAGGCCCAAAGTCTTAAACCTCTGACCCACCCCTCCCAGAACCCGTAGGAAGTAGGAGGAGATGTGGGCACCTCTCCTGGGCCCTCTTCCCTCTGCTGCAGGGCTGGGGGTCCCATGGCCACATCATCCATGATGATGATGATGATGATGATGGTGACAAATTGTTGTACTTACTGAGCACTTACCATGTACCGGGTTCACTTCTATTTGAAAGTCAGTCCTCCCAGGGGCCCTGTGAGGCAGGCGTGGGCTTACTGCCGTGGTACGGAAGGGCGTGGGGCATGCACACGGGAGGTGCTAGGGCGCCATTTTGGGATGTGAACCCAGGTTGGCTTGACTCTTAAAACCATTACAAGGAAAGCAGGAGATATCTGGAGACGTGGCCTGCTAGTTCTGGGTTGGGGAAACTGTCCTGGAAAGAGTCAGGTCCCTGGAGACTGAGGGTGAGTGAGTGAGTGAGTGTGGTAGGGAGTGGGTGGGAGAAAGAGAGCGAACAACAGAGACACACAGACAGAAGGAGAGACAGAGAAAGAGAGAGAGGGAGAGAGCCAGGCAGAGAAAAACCAAGACACACACAGAAAGACACATGGAGTCAAAGGGACAGTGACAGGACAGTGAATCTTCAGTTTGAGCCAAGGAGGCCCAGCTGAGAGGAAGACTGAGCTCATTCTCTCCCTCCAGGGAAGGGAGAAGGGAGGGAAGGAGGGAGGGCTGCTCAGGAAGGTGATGCCTGCAGCTGGGGGAGGAGGGAGGCCATCAGGCAGCCCGGCTCCAGAATCAGATAAACATGTTTGCCACGAAGCACAAGGCTGGACTTTGTACTGCCCTTCCCTCCAGGCTCTGACTGGCACCTGGGGAGCAGGGGAGGGGTGGAGGAGGAGCCTAGGAGCCCCTCGATGCAGGGAGGAAGCAGAGCTTGCTTGGGGAGGGCTCTGGGGAATCCGGGCAAAGCGATGTATTCTGGAGTCCCAGCTAGGTCCCTTTGGACAAGTGCTCACCTTTCTGAGGCTCAGTTTTCCCATCTGTGAAATGGGCATATGAGTAGCCCCTACTTCCTAGGGTTATGGTTAAGATTTACATGACCAGCCCTTAGCACAGTGCCCGGTTCATGGTAAATACTCAAGAAACATGAATTCTCACATCCAGCATTTTTACACAACTGGGATCTTGCCGTACCGATTGCTGACCAATTCAAATTGGAACTCTCCCCGCCTCCCTTTCCTCCCTATGCGTATGGGAACTGCTGGTAAAAAGGTGGGAGTCACGGGGCCCAAGCTGCTGAAATGCTCTGTGCCTTCACACCCTAGAAGGGCACTGTCAAGGAGGGCAAGGCCAGGCTGGCTCCTTGGGAAGGAGAGAAGGGGAGATGGCAGTACGGGGTAGGCTTCAAAGTGCTGGGGGCTTCTTTGCTTTTTGGTTTTCTTCGCAGTTTTCAATGTTCTGTAGGCAAGTATAGCATATTATCCAACATTGTATTACATTATTTGAAGAGCACAGAGAAGTGACAGAAGACACGGTCCCTCCCCCCCCGCCCCCCTGTCCCCAGCACCCCAATCCCGTCTTGAGACAACCGATGTTGCTCGTCTCCTCTGTGTTCTGGTATTTTATGCAAACACAAGCAAATACACAGGACTCTTTTGTGCCATTTCAGATTTTACACAAACAACACAGCAGACCCACCAGACTGTTCCGTGTGGGTATGGGCAGAGCTGCCTCAGTGCGTGTTTACGGCTGCGTCTACTCGAGGCACCACCAACCGCACCCTTCTGCCCGACACTCAGGTCGTTTCTGATATTTTGCTGCGGCAAGCAACACGGCGACCAGCTGCCTCCTGCACATGCCCCTTGTCACACGTGCAAATGTTGGAAAGCTCAAATTCTTAGAAGCAAATTGCTCAAAGGGGTGAGGACCTCAGGCTTTGGAACCACCCGAGCTGGGTTCAAACGCCAGCTCGGCCTGTTTTCAGCACTGTTGTATGGAGCTGCTTTTATCTGCCACCATATTTGTAGTACAAGCTCGGGAGAGGACCAGAGCAGGAGAGGGTTGAGACAGAACAGGAGAGGGAGAGAATTGTGTGGTACAGGCCGTCAGACCCCCCCGGCCCCCAAAAGTGAGCAGAGGATGGGAACATGAATCATAGATGGCTGCAGGTCCCTTGAGTCTCTCCAGTGAGAGTCTCAGCCCACAGGGTGCGATTTGGGGGCACACACACACACACACACATTTTTTGTACGA
This sequence comes from Eumetopias jubatus, assembly GCF_037043125.1. Taxonomy (NCBI): domain Eukaryota; kingdom Metazoa; phylum Chordata; class Mammalia; order Carnivora; family Otariidae; genus Eumetopias; species Eumetopias jubatus. The sequence goes on along the minus strand of NW_028274822.1, from coordinate 77,146,887 downwards.
AGGCTCTGAATACCAGCCCGTAACTCCTTCACCTGGACCTGCCTGCCCCCATGCTGTAGGGAAACTGGCCAGGCCACAGCCAGGGTTTAGTGTAGATTATCAGGTGTTTTGATTCTATGTGATTTTTACCCAATAGGTTGACTTAGAATGGAATCCCTTCAGGGCCGGGACTCTGCTGGGCTGGCTCTGTGACCTTGGATGGAAGATACGACACAAGCACTCTTAGCCTCAGTGGCCCTGGCTGTAAAGTGAGAGAATCATGTTTCTCTCCTTGTTTTCAGAGCCATTTTTTTCCCCAGTAGGTCTCCTTCATCCATTCATCCACCCACCGATCCACCATCCCATCCACCCATCTATATATTCCCCTACCCACCTACCCCTCCCATCCATTCATCCATCCACCCATCCACCAACCCATTTACTCATTCACCCATCCACTCATTCACTGATGCATTCACCATGGACATACATTACGTCGGGCCTATTCTGGGTGCTGAGAACCTGACAGTTCCTGCCCTTACAGTGTTTACATAGTCTCTCACAGCGGGTAAGACATAGCCACAAATAACATTTCCAGGTAGGATGCAGGGAGGATCTTTGAAGGAGGCACAAAGGTGAGGACCTTCCCTATCTGGCTTGTAGGGCTGCCGGTGGGAGTCCGTTCATGTCTTCATGTCTGTCCATATGTCCCGGCATGAGTGCCTTTACCTTGCTGTCCTGGAGTCTGAGTGTAGGTCCTGGGCTCCACACCCGCTTCCACCCACAATCCCCACTCTCAGGGCTGACAGGACCCCCAGCCCTGCCTGCACCCCCCTGCACCCCCTGTGCTGAGCAGGCTCTGTCCTTTGCCCCCCTCCTAGGGAGGACCCATGGCGTGTGGCGAAGATGGTCAAGTCCTACCTGCAGCAGCACAACATCCCACAGAGGGAGGTAGTCGACACGACTGGCCTCAACCAGTCGCACCTGTCCCAGCACCTCAACAAGGGCACCCCCATGAAGACACAGAAGCGAGCCGCCCTGTACACCTGGTACGTCCGCAAGCAGCGAGAGGTGGCCCAGCGTAAGTAATGAGCACAGCCCCATCCTCCTGGCAGGGCCCTGGAACTCTCTGTGGCTCGGGGGTGGGGGTGGGAAGCTTCTCCCATGTTGCCGGGACAGGTTGCCTGAGAGGAAGTCAGCAGGATTCAATGGGCACATATTTCCTATTCTGCACAAGGCACTCTGGGGGAGGGGAGGAGGCTGGTCCTGGGCATCTGGAGATGGATGAATTGGGTCCCTGCCTTCTAGGAGCTCTGGGTAGGAGAACAGATCATTATGCTGCAGCGAGACATGTATTATAATACAATAAAAACAACAGTAACAGCTACTGTTTATGGAGCGCCCAGGGCAGCGTAGTACCATGTCAAATATTTCAAAATATTAAGCTGGCAGAGGACCAGAGAGTAATCTATTCTTCCACAGGGAGGCAAGGGCATCAGGAAGGACCACACCAGAAGGCGAACTTTCAGACTAAGTCTTAAAGTCTGAGTGGAATTTTGGCTCATGGAGACAACAGGGAAGGGTGTTTTGGGCAGAGGGAGTGGCCTGAGTAAAGGCTCAGAGGCAAGGTGTATGCTCAGGGAATCCTTCACTGAAAACCCTGGGAGAGCTGGCCACACTATTGTTCAGGGAATGGTGGGTTTCCTTACTCAGACCTCACACCCCACAAAATCCCAAGTGCACTCTCACTTTTTAGCCTATGTGTAAAAAAAAAATTTTTTTTTAAAGATTTTATTTGTTTGTGAGAAAGAGAGAGTGCGTGCACAAGCAGGGGGGAGTGGAAGGAGGAGACTCCCCGCTGAGCAAGGAGCCTGATGCAGGACTCAACCCAGGACCGGGGGATCATGACCTGAGCTGAAGGCAGACCCTTGACCCACTGAGCCACCCAGGTGTCCCTAAAAATTTTTTTTAAATTTATTAATTATCTTTTTAAAAAAGGTACTACATACTAGTTTAAAAAAATAGTGGAAAATAAAGAGTTTACAATAGAAATTAGGTGTCCTCCCTAATGGACATCCCTAGTCTCATGCATCCTTCCAGAGATATTTTATGCATATACAATATATAATATATATATATTTTCCTCTATTCTTTGAAGGGCTGCTGGCTGTTCTGTTATTTGGAGGTACCATTATTTGGTTAACTGGTTCCCTACCAAAGGACTTTTAGGGTTTTTTCCAATGTGCTGTTAGAACCAACTGCTTCAAAGAACATCCTTCTTTGTATATGTGCTCACACGAGACTACGTCTGTAAAGTAATTCCTAGAAGTGGAATTCTGGGTCAGAGTAGGTACTTTAAAATCTTTGATAGATATTCCTGTAGCTCCTTATGAAGACATGGTGACAATTTGCAAGTCTGGTAATTAAAAAAATAAACTTTTTTCCCCATGCTTCCTAAAAATATATTAAAATGTTAAAGCCCTCAAATTCACATATTGATTTGCTCACTCATTTAATATTTACTTATCTATTTTTACAAGCTGAAAAGTTGCTTTTTTTTCAAGCTGGAAGGTTTATTAAGGTGAAAAGTTTATTCAAGTGAAAAGTACACTCTTGAGATATGAGAGCAGGTTGAGCTTGAGAGAGCAAGCTACACCTCATTTAATATTTATTTATTTATTTATTTTTTAAGATTTTATTTATTTGACAGAGAGAGAGACAGCAAGAGAAGGAACACAAGCAGGGGGAGTGGGGGAGGGAGCAGCAGGCTTCCCGTGGAGCAGGGAGCTCGATGCAGGACTTGGTCCCAGGACCCCGAGATCATGACCTGAGCCGAAGGCAGACGCTCAACGACTGAGCCACCCAGGTTTTATTTTTAAGTCATCTCCACACCCAAGGTGAGGCTCGAACTTACAACCCTGAGCAAGAGTCACATGTTCCACTGACTGGGCCAGCCAAGCGCCCCGCCTCATTTTATATTTATTGAACATCTACTATTTACCATTTTTTGTTGAACGCAAAAAAGCAACTTTTAAAAGCTGTGATGATCACTTATATTATAACTTATTTTTTTAAAAACTGTGACATTGGTAGGGGCACCTGGGTGGTTCAGGCATGTTATGCATCTGACTCTTGATTTTGGCTCAGGTCATGATCTCGGGGTCATGAGATCCAGCCCCACCTCAGGCTCTGTGATGGGCATGGAACCTGATTAACATTCTCTCTCTCTCTCTGTCTAGCCCCCCAAAACTATGATAGTGGCCTTATCAAGGGGCTGATTAAAACATTAAGTTAATTGGACTGCCTGGGTGGCTGTCGGTTGAGTGTCCAATTCATGTTTTCCGCTCAGGTCCTGATCTCAGGGTCCTGGGATCGGGCCTCGCATTGGGCTCTGTGGTCGGCGTGGAGTCGGCTTGAGATTCCCTCTGCCCCTTCCCCTGCTTGTGCACACTCTCTCCCTCTCTCTAAAATAAATAAATGAATAAAATCTTAAAAAAAAAAAAACCCCACCCAAAAACCCCATTAGGTTAATTAAAATTTACCGAGCGATCACTATGGTTAAGTGTTAATATTTTCTTACAAGGATGATCACTGATCGCTTATTCACGCAGAAATAGCAACACATACCGATGCCCAAGGAGCCAGTGCCCCCGCCACTTGTACCCGACAGGGGCATCCTTCGGGTCTCAGGTGGCTGGGACTGTATATGACATACTTTGAAGGCACTATCACTAAGTGTTTTTAGAAAACTAGCATGTCTTTAATTTACCCTTCTTAGCAGGTAAAACTTAAATAACACATAATAAGCTCTTATCTTTAGAGTAAGTGTAGACTTTTGGAACTTCTGGGCAGGTAGTACAGAGAAATCCAGTTTACCCCAGACCCAGTTTTCCCTATTATTTACACGAGTATGGGACTATTTGTCACAATTAACGAACCAACACTGTCACACTATTATTAAGTCCGTACTTACTTTATTATTCAGATTTCCTCAGTTTTTCCCTAATGTCCTTTTTCTGGTCCAAGATCCCATCCAGGTGTGGACATACTGCATTTCGTTGTCATGTCACCTTAGGTGTCTCTGGCTTGTGACAGTTTCTCAGATTTTCCTTGTTTTTGACAGCCTTGACAGGATAAATTTTTTTTTTTTTTTTTTTTTTAAGCTGAAATGTTTTAGTTTTCTGGGCCAAGTCACAGTGTCTGGTACTCCAGATCTTGGTCCAGCCTGCTGCCAGGTGAGATGGCCAACTGAATCAGTGTGAGTGGCCACCGGTACCTCAGCTGCTGAGAATGTTGGAATCTGAGTCAAGCAGGCTTCTAGCGGCTTCTAGGGTTGGCTTTTGGTGGATCTAAGCCCGCGTCTCCCCAGAACACTGGTGCTGGCTTCTGCCTCTTGGCACTTGGGTGGTGAAGGCACAGAATTTGCACTATCTCTAACTCACTCTCCCTGCCTCCCCTCCCGTAAAGATGGCTTTGCATTTATCTGTTCTAGTCTCTTGGTTGCTTGCTCAGGGAGAATCTAAGAGTTTCCATTAAAGTGGAACTAGCTGACAAGGGCTGGCTGGGTCTCTCCTCTCCTGGCTAACGCTTGCATTTTAAGTGTGATTTACAGGTCTGCAAAGTTTAAAATAGCTCTGAATCTACTCAAGAGATGTGGCTCGAGTTTCTGTTCTATTGTGCAGCCCTGGAAAGATATTCAGCCTGAGCCTCAGCTTCTTCATCTGTAAAATAAGATAGCAAATGTGTTAAATCTGAACGAATGCTAATGCTTTCCTGGAGCCTTATATTGAGGATTATGACCTTCCATTTTGGCGCACTAGAAAAACCGTGCAGGGGCTGATTAGCGATGTCTGCCTGGGGCACAGGTTAAGACAGGGGTGGTACGTGTGCTGTGTGTCTGTCATCACTGGATTAGATGATTTCTAAGTTCTAGCTGTAAGCTCCTCCTGGCTCAACAGCTTGGGACTGGGAAAGAATCAGGAGCATGGTCAGATGAACTGAAGTGGGAAGGTGGGAGTGGCCAGTGCCCCGCTTACGGCTCTCTGTGTGTGCCTACAGAGTTCACCCACGCAGGGCAGGGCGGGCTGATTGAAGAGCCCACAGGTGATGAGCTGCCAACCAAGAAGGGGCGGAGGAACCGTTTCAAGTGGGGCCCAGCCTCCCAGCAGATCCTGTTCCAGGCGTATGAGAGGCAGAAGAACCCCAGCAAGGAGGAGCGAGAGGCACTGGTGGAGGAGTGCAACAGGTACGATGGGGGGTGGGTCAGCAGGGCTGGTTTGGTCTGGGCTGGGGCAAGGCTGGGGGACGGTGGCTCTGGGTTCTGAGGGAGGCTCCCCAGTCCTTGAGTGCTCCTGCTGTCGGCCCAGGAGCACTCAAATCCTGCTCAGCATCTGGAACCTAGCTCCATTCCTAGCACCCACTCCCCACCCATCCAGGCAATCCTTGAGTGGCTGCTCATCCCATTCACCCTCATTACGACCCTATGGCTATTTTGCCCACTTTATGAATGGAGAGGCTAAGAGAGGTTAAGACACTGGCTCAAGGTCACACAGCAGCACTGGGATTGGAACCCAGATCTGCCAGCTTTACACACTATGGGAGAAGCCTACCTCTCAGAACTCTCTCCCCTACCTCCAGCCCGGGGAGAGGGTTCCTTTGAGCCTGGCCTGGAGGCTCACGAGTGGCCATTTCTGCAGGGCAGAGTGCATCCAGAGGGGCGTGTCGCCGTCGCAGGCACAGGGACTGGGCTCTAACCTCGTCACGGAGGTGCGTGTCTACAACTGGTTTGCCAATCGGCGCAAGGAAGAAGCTTTCCGTCACAAGCTGGCCATGGACACATACAGCGGGCCGCCCCCGGGGCCAGGCCCGGGCCCCGCCCTGCCTGCCCACAGCTCCCCGGGCTTGCCCCCACCCGCCCTCTCCCCCAGTAAGGTCCATGGTGAGTGCTATGTGGCGGGGGTTTGAAATAGTGGGTAGAGGGGGCAAGAGGGTAGGCTGGAGAGCTGGGGAGCACCACGCCAGTGGCAGTAACTACCCAAACCTCTTGGCACTTCAGCTTGGTTCCTTATCACTCTCCTCTACTCATTACCCTCCTCGATCCAGTCCTCTCCTCTCCACCCCAGTGACCACGCCATGCCATTCAATCCAGCCTAACTTGACTCAGGTCACTTCCATTCAGTTCATTCATTTAAGATCAACTCAACTCATTTCAGTTCAGTTCAATTCGATTCAATTCCGTTCTGTGCAACTCACTATAATCCAACTGAGTTCCTTTCAATTCCACTCGGTCCAGCTAAATATAATCCAAGGAAATTAAGTTAATTTTGTACAACTCAGTTCAGTTCAATCCAATTCGATTTGATCCGATTCGGTTCAACTCCATCATGCTCAATCTACTTCAATTCATTTCGGGTTCAGTTCAACTAGATTCCAGTTCACTTAACTAATTCCGGTTCCTTCTATTCAACTCTGTTCACTGCAGTTTCATTTCATCAGTTTTCGTTCATTTTGACCCAGATGTCTTTCATTGCACACCTACTGCCTATCACATATAGCTCTGGCCAGTGGGGGCCATGGAGCTAATAAAATGCAGGTCTTGCCTTCAGGGAGTTGGAAGCAGCCAGCCCAGGACCTGGCAGGAGGATGCTCAAATGAAGTTTGCTGGGGCAAAGATGGGGCAAGTGAGCAAACTGAGGCAGTTGGGAGAGATGAGGGCCACGGAGGGCAGGGAAGTGGGGTGCTGAGGCTGGATGCAACTCCCATTCCAGGTGTGCGCTATGGACAGCCAGCAACCAGCGAGGGGGTGGAAGCGCCCTCAAGCAGTGGTGGTCCCTTGGTGACAGTATCTGCGCCCCTGCACCAAGTGTCCCCCACGGGCCTGGAGCCCAGTCACAGCCTGTTGAGCACCGAAGCCAAGCTGGTGAGTGTCCCCACACCCCGCAGGTGGGGAAGACCCGTCCAACCCCATCTCCTACCTTCCCTTGGCTGGGAGATTCTGGGGTGGTCCCCAGGGACACTATGGGGCCCCACCCAGACTCAGCTTGGTTTCCCTTCCAAGGTCTCAGCAACTGGGGGCCCTCTGCCCCCTGTCAGCACCCTGACAGCACTGCACAGCTTGGAGCAGACCTCCCCAGGCCTCAACCAACAGCCCCAGAATCTCATCATGGCGTCGCTTCCCGGGGTCATGGCCATTGGGCCTGGTGAGCCTGCCTCCCTGGGCCCCACGTTCACCAACACAGGTGCCTCCACCCTCGTTATTGGTAAGTTGGTGGGCATGGGGCAGGGGCACTTGGGTGGGAGGGCTCATGGGGCTCCCACAGAATCCAGAAGCTGGAGGAGCCACTGGAACTCATTCATTCATTTGTAGACTTAACTGAGTGCGTGCACTATGCTACCTCAGTGATACACAAGTGAACCAAACAGACCAAAATCTCAACGACTCCACTGGGGAGGCAGACAGCAAACACAATATAGACATTATATAGTGTCTTGGAAGGCAAAATGTCTATGGGAAAACTGAGCAGGAGAAGGGAGATCAAAATCTTGTAGGTTTTTGGGTTTTTTATCCTATTTTTTTTTTAAGCCCAGAAAGACTTTATTTGCAGGAACCATCATGCAGGGGCTGAATACGTAAGACAGATAGGGAGCTACTGGGAAGGGGGTTAGAGGCTCAGAGAGGGGGAGTGACTTGCCAAGACCACGTAAGTTAGAGACAGGTCCTAGTGCAAAGGTGTCTCCTGGTCGCCTCTCCCCTTCCTCCCACCCACTGGCTCTGGGAGGGAGGGACAGTGCCCCGGGATCAGTGCTGGGCCAGGTGGTAGGAAGCCGGACTGACTCCTGTTCCCCCCTCTCCAGGCCTGGCCTCTACTCAGGCACAGAGTGTGCCGGTCATCAACAGCATGGGCAGCAGCCTGACCACCCTGCAGCCAGTTCAGTTCTCCCAGCCGCTGCACCCGTCCTACCAGCAGCCACTCATGCCTCCCATGCAGAGCCATGTGGCCCAGAGCCCCTTCATGGCCACCATGGCCCAGCTGCAGAGCCCCCACGGTGAGCACCCCTAGCCCCATGCTGGGGGAGGGGGTGGGAGAGGCTGGGTGTCCACGAGCAGGTGGGGCGGTCTGCAGGGGCTCAGATGCGTGTCTGCGGGCGTGAATGTGTGTGGCCGTGTGCGCACACGAGTTTCTGTGAGTGGATGTGCATGTGGGTGTTCATCGGTGTTTGCAGGTGCACACCCACGTGTGGGAGGAAGGTCATAGGTCTTCCTCTGAAACGCGTGGGGCCATGTGTATCTCAGACTCAACTACTTCTCTGACTTGAGAAAAAGGTGATACGGGGTATCAACAGTCTACTCTAGCACACTCCCGGCAGGGCTCGGGGCAGCATCTTGTCATCTAAGCCCTGGGATTTCTGCAGCAGAAGGGAGAATGCCATGGAGTGGGTTAATAGACTTCCATAACCTCATAACAGGTTCTGGTCAGTTTGCCACCAAATGAGCTCCACTGCTGACTTTATGCAAATCTGTTGGTTTTCAGACCTTTTTGGAATTTGGAATTGGGGGTAAGGGCCTGTGGGCCTGTGGATCTGTGTGGGTTTGCTTGAGGGCCCGTACTTGTGTGCGAATTGTTTTATCTGAAGTCGATGTGAGAATATGTGGTTTATGTGCTTTTCTGCTGGTGCCTGTGTGTACTGTGGGGCTGGGCTGTAGGTGAAACTCTGGGTTACATTTCAGAGAGGCGTCCTGGAGGGGGAGCTCTGCTGCCCCCCCCCCACCCCCCGCAGCCTGTACTTAGTGTGGCAGCGCTGTCTCCCACTGCCCTTCGCACTGGTCATCCCCGGGCAGCGGGTGTGGGTTCCTGGGCCTCCCCAGCCTTCCCTCCACCAAGCCAGCCTGAGCAGGCTCTTGTAGTTGGGGCGAGGGTCTAGCCCCTCTATCTGGAGTGCCCAGTTTTGGAAATCTGTCCTGAGTCCTCAACCACTGCTCCATCGGGCCATTTACCAGGCCCCATGCCCCACTTCCCCTGGAGCTCCCAGCTTTGAGGCCCCCTTGGGAGGGGTCCAGCCTGGCCCAGGGTGTCATGTCTTTATACCCCTCTCTCTCCTGGCCAGCCCTCTACAGCCACAAGCCTGAGGTGGCCCAGTACACCCACACAGGCCTGCTTCCGCAGACCATGCTCATCACCGACACCACCAACCTGAGCGCCCTGGCCAGCCTCACGCCCACCAAGCAGGTAAGGCCCAGGTCCGCCTGGCCCCTTGCTCAGGCCACTTCCCAGAGTGCACCCATGTGGGGCTCAGGAGGCTGCTCTGTTCCCCCAGGTCTTCACCTCAGACACTGAAGCCTCCAGTGAGTCCGGGCTTCATACGCCGGCGTCTCAGACCACCACCATCCACATCCCCAGCCAGGACCCTGCAGGCATCCAGCACCTGCAGCCTGCCCACCGGCTCAGCGCCAGCCCCACCGGTGAGCAGCCTTTCCCTGCTCCCTCAGCTGGGGAGGAAGGTGTGTGCAGCAAACGGGAGGGCACCCTGCGCTCCCCTGAAGTGAGCCAAGAGGGGTACGAAACCACAGGAAAATGGCCCTATCTTACGGGATTAGCTCACTGACTCGGTTGAGGAAAAAGATTAACTGCAAGAGAGAGTAGAGGGTACTAGTGAGGAGTACGCTGGGTTTGCCATGGGCCAGAAGGGGCTCACAGGCGTGTTGGTTTGGCTCAGGGCCTGGCACTGATTGAGTATGTTGCCGACATTTAAAAATTAGTTTTCACAAAGAAATCGTGGTTTCTGGCTTTTCTTGGAAAATTGGAGACTCGTGTTCCCACGTGGCAACAACAGAGTGTGGGCTCTCCAGGTCACCACATCCCCCTTGAGCAATTCGTTTCCATCCCCTGATGCCCCGAGTCTGCAATAATGAAGAGTGGGCACTTGGGAGTCGGGCTGCTGGGCTCTGAGGCTGCGGGCGATCACTTGTTATGTGCGTGACTTTGGGCGGCTGCTTCCCCCACCCTCCCAGCCCCCTCTGTGGGCCTCAGGTTCCTCCATCCAGCCCTGGAGGCTGCGGGGACAGTTACTGAGGGCACCACAGGGCCAGGCTCCATGCTTTCTCCCCCAGGTACGGGTCATCATCCCCATTTTACAAATGAGAATGCAGACACTCAAGAGCTGTGGGACTTGGCCTTGCCTCCAACAGTGACTAGGCGGCAGGGCCAGGATTTGAACCCAGGTCCAAGATCAAAGCCCATTCTCTTAGCCATCATAGTCAGTCAGGGTTCTGGTGAGACAGGACCAACAGGAATACAGCTGGCCCCTGAGCGGCACGGGGTTTGAACGGCACGGGCCCACTTATACACCAATAGTTTTTGACACAGCACAGGGCTGTAAGTGTACCTTCTCTTCCTTACGACGCTCTCAGTAACTTTCTTTTCTCTAGCTTTGTTGTAAGAATACAGTGTATAATACCTAGAACATACAAAATATGTGCTGTTTAGGTTATTGGTACAGCTTTGGGTCAGCAGTAGGCTGTTAGTAGTTGAGTTTTTGTGGAGTCAAAAGTTATATGCAGATTTGTGACTGTGCGGGGGTCAGTGCCCCTGGCCCCCCTGCACTGTTCAAGGGTCAACTATACATACACCTGTATTTAAGGAAACTGGCTCACATGCCTGTGGGGCTGGTAGGTCTGAAAGCTGTAGGGCAGGCAGAGGCAGTTTTGAGGCAGGATTCCTTTTTCTCTAGGAAACCTCAGCTTTTGCTCCTAAAGCCTTCAACTGACTAGATGAGACCCACTCATGTCATCAAGAGAAATCTCCGTTACTTCCAGTCGACCAATTTTAGGTGTTAACCGTAGATACAAAACACCTCCATGGCAACACTTAAATGTTTGCTTTGGTGCCTGTCCCAAGGCCTATCAACAATGATGCGTGAAACTAACCACACCGTCTCACCCGGGCCTCTCGAGTTTCCGCCAGAAAGCCCTGAGGCAGCCACTCCCCGGGCAGCTGCAGAGCCTGGCTGGGGGGTTGATGAGACCCAAACACAGACGTCTGGTTTTGGGGTATTGTTATCTGTTGCAGTTCGGGGGGTGGTGAGGCCCTGTGCCCCCTGTGCCAAGTGCCCCTTGGGGTGGGCGGGCGAGGCGGGGTCAGGAAGGGCCGGGCCGGCAGCCAGTTGACTCACTTGCCCCCGCAGTGTCCTCCAGCAGCCTGGTGTTGTACCAGAGCCCCGACTCCAGCCATGGCCACGGCCACCTGCTGCCAGCCAACCACAGCGTCATCGAGACCTTCATTTCCACGCAGATGGCTTCATCCACCCAGTAACCATGGCAACCGCCTCCCAGGGGCTGGGCCCTGCCTGGAGCCTGCATGGCCTGCTTGGGGGGTGACTGGGACATCCGAGCCTGTGAAACTTCCACTGCCACAGGACAGCAGCCTTCCCTGGAAAACTGTGCCTCGGTCCCCACGCTGCTCTGTCGGCGTCGGAAAGGGTTCCAAGGCTCTCCGACCTCAGGAGGGACCGTTCCTGATGCTCAGGGTCAATTTTGTCACTTGGAATAGAAGGGAGCAGCCTTTGGACTCTGGTGCCCCCAGCCTGTGCCTGTGGAGCGCCCCGGAACCCCCAAGGGAACCGCACTTCTCAGGACACGAGGCTATATAGCCGTGACTCACTGAGCTCCGAGAGGCCCAGGGTCAACATGGCCCCATTCTGTCCCCTATGTCCTGATCAGGCCCCTCCCCCCTGCTCCCCTTCCAGCTGTAAACCCACATGGCCCATTTGTACCAACCCCTGTCCGCCAATCACATGAGATTTCCCCAAGTGGCTACTCCGTGCTGGAGCCCGGCGCTCAGAGGCCCATGCCCTGCGAGAGCTCAGGCTAGCAGTGAAGGCACGCAGGGCTCTCCAGCTTCTCTTGTCCTGGGCCCTCCTTCTCCCTGGCTTCCAAGATGGTCAGTTTTTTTGGCCATTCGTCCCCCTGGGTATCATACCTTCTCATGCCAGCCTGCCATCTTGCCTCTATGGGAAAGCCCCCCTCAGGGCTAGGAAGTCATCCCTGCCCCACGGGAGCCTTGTGACTGTGCCTGGTGTTTGTCAGGATTCTGGACAACAGCGCCTCTCGCCTGTGGGGCCTTGTGGCCCCTCCCTGGTTTGGGGGAGAAGCTGCTGAGCTCAGAAGGCACCAAGGCCTGAGCAGGTGGCAGAGCTGAGGTGCCCAGAGGGAAGAGGGAAAGGTCCAGGCAGTTCACAGCCACATCCTGGAGCCTGCGGTCCCAAGTGCCACCAGGAGAGACAAGGCAGCTGTGTAAACCCAGGGCTCCACGACCTCCTCTCCCTGGGGCTGCTGCAGATCACCTGGCCTTGCAGACAACTCCCACCCTGGGACTGAGGACTGGGGCCGGGGAAGAACCAGCACCCCCTGCAGCTTGCAGCCAGCTAAGGGCGAACCTGTACATTTATTTAACTTTTAGTAAAGGAAATGAGGAACGGAGTATTGGAAATGAGTACTGGAAACTTCTTGCTTGTCCACACATTGCCCAGACGGGGTTGGGCGGACAGACGGAGGCGGAGGTGGGCCAGGGGCCTGAGGGGAGATGGGTTAGCACACACGCTCTCACGTCCCACACCTCTGTCTTTCTTGCTCTGCCAAACCTTGGAGGTAAGGCCATGAAACCAGAATTTCACCTTAACCCTGAGCTTCTCCTCTTCCCGGCAGAACACTCCTGGTGTGTGAAACCCCATTCACAAGTGCTGTGATACTTCCTGAAGTCTTGAGGCTGGGGTGCAGGAACACACCTTGGGGTGTAGGCAGGAGGACACCACCTATGTGATGTTTACTTAAACGGTCTCATCAAGATTCAGCATTGATATTGGAGGCAGCACCCCGATCACTTTGTTAAGTTTGGGGTCTCTCGACAATTTATTTTCAATAATCTGGTTGGCTCAGAGACATGATCGTGCATGGTATATTCACAAACATGGAGAAAAAAAATTCTGGAAACCTAGCGGGGGATAAAATCTCTCTTTTTCAGACAAGGTTATTATCAAGTCTGTGCGGCCTGGAGACAAAAGTACAAAACTCTTTCTGGGCCGACTCCTTCCCTCAGTTTCTTAAGGATGTCTCCCACACCAGGTCGAGAAGGTGGAGGGCAAGGAAAAGCTCTCCCTTCACTTGCTCTCCTCTGTCCCGGGAAGATAGAAGCTTTACCACTTGACCAATAGTCTTGAATAACTGGATGGCTCCTTTCTCCTGAGGCCATGGAAGGTGCTGGTACCACAGGTCTGCGCCAGCCCCCAGTGGGAGCCCGGACGGGCAGGCCCTGATTAGTCTTCTCATCCTACAGCTGTCTTTGTCCCGACCCCTGGGCAAGCCCCAATCATGGGCCAAGTACGGACTTGCCAGCCAAGTCCTTGAACTTGGAGAGGGAGGTGGGGCTTGGAAATGCCTTGTCCCTGACGGGCACCTTGTCCTCAGGGCTAGCTAAGCCTTGTGCCCGTGGGCAGGGATCAGTTTGCAGGCATGGCCACTGCGCTCTTTGTTGGTGGGAATGGGGAAGCCTCACTGGCCTTCTTGGCCTTTTTCTTCCTTCTCTTCTTTTTGGTCCCAAGTGATGCCTGGTCTCCATTGAGCTTGGGTGACTGCTTTTCCGGCTTCCCAACTGCGGTCCCACTTGTGGTGGTGGAGGCGACCAAGTCGGCGCTGGCCTCCTTCTTGGCTTTCTTTTTCAATTTCTTTTTCTTCTTCTTTGCCTCTCCGTCCACTCTGATAGGGCTGTGGATGGCAGAGTCCTGGAGGATGTCGGAGGCCGACACCGCTGCCTCCCGGAACCGCTGCCACTCCTCCTCGCTGTCCTCACTGCTGCAAGGGGAGGGCACCGAGTGGCCATGGGGCCTGGAGCCGCCTCTCACCACCCTTGGTCTCAGCCACAGGGAAGAGCTCACAGCGAGAGGTGGCTAGAGGGCTCTGGCTTGGGAGTGAGGCCGGCCAGGTTCCAACCCCGGCTTCTCTGCTTCCCAGCTGTGTGACCTCATTAAGTGACTCCACCTCTCTGACCCTCAGTGTCTTCGTCTACGAAATGGGGATCTTAACAGAGCCCAGGCCTCACAGGGATGCCCCAGGAGTGAGGTATCTGGCACAAGAGGGTGCTCAAGAAGCAGTAAAAATCCAAAGCCAATGCCCAACAGAACCTTTTCTCTCTCCCACTGAGGGCACCATGTCTCGAGCTATCTGACAGGGCTCCTCCTTGGCCTGGATCTGATCAGATTCTGCTCGGCTATTCCAGGGGACTGGCAAATATAGACAAAGGGCTAAAAAAGGAGGGAATGGGAGGACACGGTGTGAGACCTCACCTGGAGCTAGGAGGTAATCGCTTTCGGCCAGGCTGGGGAGCAGCGTTCTTCTCCGAGCCTCCAGGGACGGAAGTGAAGAAGAGGCGGAAGCCTGAAATCCAAAGGACCGGAGTAAGCACTGCCAGGGGCCGGCCCCTCCTCCCAGGCGCCAAGGCGGCCCTGCCCCTGCCCTCAAGGAGCTCCACGTAGAGGGGAAGACCCAGGAATCACTAGTGGTTGGCTGACTACAAAAAGATGCCTTTTGTGTCGAGAGGCACGCGTGATGCCTGCCGGAGCCAGGGGATGGGGTGCCTGAGGGGACGCCAGCTGCCCCATCAGGGCAGCAAGCCCTAAGAGGAACCGGGAGCCAGCAGGTGAACCTTCTGCGTCAGGCAGCTTCCACAGTGGCAAGTGGGCTGGGCACGGGACAGGCTCCCCTGGGAGCGGCTGGGGCGTGCGGCGGTGAGACAGCCCCCCTCTGGCTCCCACACACAAAGGTACTTCAGGCGAGAGACTTCCTTTCTCAGAGCCTCAGCTTCCCCTATGGCTCCCCCTGTGAACGGGGGTATCATCATCATCATGCCTGCCTCAGAGAGGGCTGTGTGGATCAGAGTGCACCGAAGCGCCGTCTGCTGCCCCGGACACACATCAGGTGTGTCATGAAACAGCACATGGCATTAACATAATAGTATGACCGCTCACCATCATCCTCTGCGGGAACTTTCTGTACCTCGGCCTTTGCCGGCTCCTTCACAACTTCTGAGATGGTAATTGAGCTACGGAAGGAGGAAATGGTTGATTTAGGATGAGATTTTGGGGTAACAAGAAAAAAATTAAAACTTTTTATTTTTTTAAGTGGAGGGGACAGGGGCATGTGCTCTTAAATGCTCCAGCAGCAAGCACACTGGCCCGATTAAGGATAGTAACACCTATAGCCACAACATGCTGAACAGCCCCTGTTGGTGCAAATGGCAACACTTCCTCTGTTCGAACCCCACTTTATTCCAGAAAGAGTTGAAGAAGTTTTAAAGATACCCACAGTACAACAAAATGAATGCATGGGGCGCCTGGGTGGCTCAGTCGTTAAGCGTCTGCCTTTGGCTCAGGTCATGTTCCCGGGGTCCTGGGATCGAGCCCCGCATTGGGCTCCCTGCTCCGCGGGAAGCCTGCTTCTCCCTCTCCCATGCCCCCTGCTTGTGTTCCCTCTCTCTTGTATTTCTGTCAAATAAATAAATAAATAAATAAAATCTTAAAAAAAAAATGAATGCAATTTAAAATAGAACGAAGAGAAAATAGGCTAGGAGGGACAGAAATTGCTGGAGAGAGGGCGCATGGTTTGCTTTGAGTGTCCTGGCAGCAAGCGTGAAAAGGGAACTAAGACCAATCTGGAGAACTGGTTCAGAGGTCAGCTTCTACAGCAGGGCAGACCTATTTTTTGTTTCTTTTCTTAATTTTTATTTTTATTTTTTTAAAATTTGAGATAATTATGGGTTGACATGCAGCTGTTAAGAAATAAAACAGAGATCCCATATACCCTTCCCTTTCCACCCTATGGTAACATGTGCATAACTAGAGTCCAGGATCACAACCAGGAAACAGACATTGATATAACCCACTGACTTTATTTACCCTTCAGAGACCTGGCTTTGAATCCTGGCTTCGTCACTTCCTTGCGGTGTCCCCTTTGGCAAGAGACTTCATCTCTCTGAGCCTCTGTTACTCACCTGCACACTGAGAACAGTAGCCCTATGTTTTAGAGTTGTTATGGGATGAAATGACATAGTGGATATCAAGCACTTACTTAGCATAGAGCCTGGCCACAAGGAGATGCTCAGTAAATGGCAGCTATGATGATGATCAAGCTGAGCAGCGAGAAGTACTGAGGTCAGGAAGCACTTCTCTGGTGAATGCTGATGAAGTCACCATGCACTGCAAAGAACAACGCTCTCACAATGTCCTGGCAGCAAACACAGCCACGCCCTGGGTGCGATGTCCTAACTGCCTTCCCTATATGCCAAAGGCATCCCCAAGAGCGCTGTGCAGGAAAGCAGGGAAAGGACACAGAGCAACTGCTGCCCAGGTGCCTAACTCCAACCTGAGTATCTGACACAGTGGTTCAATGTTGGTCTGCAGGGGACATCAGGCAACGTCTGGAGACATTTTTGGTTGTCACGACTCGTGGTGGCGGCGGTTTGGGGGGCAGGGATCACTATTAGGATGTTGTGGGTAGAGGCCGGGGATGCTCACTGTTCTACAATGCACAGGGTGGCTCCCCACAAGCAAGAAAGATCCAGTCCAAAATGTCAGGAGTGCCAAAGCTGAGAAACCTTGATCTAACACAAGGAACCAACTAGAGTATCATTTAAGTCTCTTTTCAGAGAAACACAGAAACACCACGGGGAATATGCTGACCGTGGTTGACCTGTATCCTGCGGGGTTTCCACCTGGGGAAATGTCCAATGTGGATCACTGCAATGCCGCCAGGCCTTGTTCACCCTGGAGCCAAAGGGTCATGAAGACAAACTGCTCCCACGTGTTGAAACACCACTAGATACTTCCTACGCACGTTTACCACATTCGTGAGCTGGGGGACTGGTACTGAGGCTGTGACGGCTCAGGCTGCGAAGGTCTGGCCCAACATTCTGTCTCAGAGTGCAGCTGGCTTATACTTGGGGAGGACACGTTTGTCTTTTTGATAAATTGAAGGACTATGGCCTGAACATCTTCATCTCCCTTTCAAAAGCTGGTGGGGCTCTGCCAATCAGGAATGGATCTAGACCAGCGTATCCTGAAATGTGTTCCAGGCTACACGGATCAGTCTTCCCTGAAATAAAGCCACTGTGGCCAAATGAGTTTGGAAACTGCCGGGCCAAGCAAAACCACACAGGTCTCTTGACTGTAGGATTCTCAAAGCCTTGATTATACTGTTATGAATCTAAGTCTCCAAGGGCACAAGGGGGTGTATAGATTGCAGTGTTTCCCAACTTCTTTGCTGTTGGACCCCTTCTTTTGAGAGCCATGCTTTGGACTTGGCGCCTACTTGAGGAATGCTGACCGGGATCTGTACCAATTATATTCTCAAATGCAAGAAAGAGAACCAGTAAGGCACAGGGCATAAAGAAAGTACCCCCAAAATAGTAGTTTTGGCTGTCTCTAGTCTCTAGCCCTCTTGTGGTGGGAATGAGCTCTTGCTTCTTGGGTTCCTCTTATTTTCTTGGTAGCAGGATAATGCAGTAGTTATTTGTTTTTTTTTAAAGATTTTATTTATTTATTCGACAGAGAGAGAGAGACAGCGAGAGAGGGAACACAAGCAGGGGGAGTGGGAGAGGGAGAAGCAGGCTTCCTGCGGAGCGGGGAGCCCGATGCGGGGCTCGATCCCAGGACCCTGGGATCATGACCTGAGCTGAAGGCAGACGCTTAATGACTGAGCCACCCAGGCGCCCCGATAATGCAGTAGTTAAAAGACTGTGGCCTTTAGGGCCAAACACATTTGGGTTTGAGTCCCAGCCTTGCTCCTTACACCCTGTGGCTTCGAGCAAACAATCCTTCTCCCAGAGAGCCCGTTTCCTCATCTGCAGAATAAGGACAACGATGGCACCTGTATGGTGGGCTGATTACAAATGCCACGAGGGGATATATGCCACGTGCTTGCCCAGTGCCTGCTTGCACACCTTGAGCTCCCAGCTGATGTGAGCCATCCCTGTTCGTATTAAAGGAGGCAGGAGAAGAGAAGGTACATCTTTGGTTACCTGTCCAGCAGGGCTCCCAGTTTCTTGGCTATGTGGGCTCGGAATTCGGGGGTGGTCTGAAGTTCATTGCCATCTTGTTCATGTTCATCCACTTTATGCCTACAACACACACAAAAGCACCTCACCTCCTGCCAGCTCAGCAGCTGCCTCCTCCATGAGGGCAGGGACTCCGTGGGCTCGTTCACCCTGACATTCCAGGGTCTAACCTTGCGTCTGGCACATGGCAGGGGATCACTATTTGTTAAAAGGGTGGATTAAATTTATTTTCTTTAAATTTTTTATTGTTATGTTAATCACCATACATTACATCATTAGTTTTGGATGCAGTGTTCCATGACTCATTGTTTGTGCATAACACCCAGTGCTCCACGCAGAACGTACCCGCTTTAACACCCATCACCAGGCTAGCCCATCCCCCAACCCCCTCCCCTCTAGAACCCTCAGTTTGTTTTTCAGAGTCCATCACTCTCATGGTTCGTCTAAGGGTGGATTAAATTTGAACCCAACAATGCACAGTACCTGAGGCTCGGCTGGGTGGCTGGCCGCTGATTATTTCTGGCATCTGTAGAAATAAGGAAAATTGAGGCATTTATAGAGGAAATGATAACAATGTCCGTTGGGCATCAGACGTGATTTATACACATTAACACACTGAATGCTCCCAACAACCCTGTTAAAGGAGTTACTAACCATTTTGCAAAAGAGGAAGCTGAGGCAAGGAGACGTAAACTAACTTGGCCAGAGTCACACAGCTAGTAAGTGACAGAGTTGGGGCAAGACCCAAGTCATCTGGCTCCAGAGCCCCCTCTTAACCACCATGCTGAACAAGAAAGTCTAAGTGTATTTGATTCCGGTGTTGACTGCACACCTATTATGTGCCTGCCTGTGTGCTAAGGGCCTGGTGGTCATTCACTCAACCAAATCCTGAAGCTCTAATACTACCTAGGTGGTGTTCCAGTTGCTGAACAATTTAGATATAGGTCTCAGCCCTCACGGAGCTTCCATTCTAGTTGGTGGTTATGGATGACAAAAACCACACAATTAAAATATAAAATTAGATAATGATAAATACAGAGGGAAAAAATAAAGCAGGGGAAGGATGTAGCGGAGGGACCAGATGGGGGATCACTTTATAAAGGCGGACAGGGAGGACTTCACTGATAGGTGACATGTGAACAGAGATTTCAGAGAGGCGAGGGAGTGAGTCAAGTGCATACCTGGGGAAGAATCTTCCAGGTAGAGGGAAGAGCACCTGCAAAGGCCCTGAGGCAGAAGTTTAGAACTAGCCAGGAGGCTGGTGTAGCTGCAGCCCAGTGAGTTGGGGGAGCAGCAGAAATGGGGACCTCATGGGATCAGGAAGGGCCTGGTGGGCCAATACAAGGACCTGAGCCCTGAGGGAGGTGGGGAGCCACTGGAGGATTCTGCACAGAGGAGGGACATAAGTGCACTTGGGATTTTTCAGCATGTCTCTAGCTGTGGCGTGGACCCAGACCATAGTGGGGCGATGGCAGAAGGAGGGGGCCTTGGCAATCATGGAGACGATGAGAAGTGGCAGGGCTCTGGATGCATGTATTTTGAAGCAGTCAGCAGGATTTTGCTGATGGACCAGATGGATGATGTGAGAGACGAATGAAAGACGGCTCTCAGGTCTTTGAGTAATGGGACAAAATGCGCTTGTGTATTGAGGGAGCCAACTGGACAAAATGATCACTTGGTAACTCTGGGCCCCAAGCAGGGCCTCATGGTCTTGAATGACTCCAGAGCATGCGTTCACATGCAGCAGGATTTTGCTGATGGACCAGATGGATGGTGTGAGAGACGAATGAAAGACGGCTCTCAGGTCTTTGAGTAATGGGACAAAATGCACTTGTGTATTGAGGGAGCCAATTGGACAAAATGATCGCTTGGTAACTCTGGGCCCCAAGCAGGGCCTCGTGGTCTTGAATGACTCCAGAGCATGCAGTTCACATGTGCTCTGGGGCACAGCACACAATGCAAAGTGCCCGGTGCTCCTGGAGTTGGGGAACCTGGAAGCCTGGGATGGACCCCCGTTCTTCCCTCTGAGCACACAATCACAAGGAGGAGGAGTACTTCCTCCATCATGACTACACAGCCAGGGCAGTGACATAATGTCATGGAACAGCAACAGTATGAGGCCCCAGACCCCAGAAGACAGGGTTCAGTTCTGGTTCTTCCACTGTGCCTCTGGGCAAGTGACTTTACCTCCCCAAACCTTTGTTTTTGTCATCTATAAAATGGGGATAAGACCACCAACTTCCCAGAGTTCCTGTGAGGACACAGTGAAGGTTTACAGTTTTGGACACTTTGTCTGCAGGTTTATCTCCTCCCTGCATTTGTAAGCTGCTGGAGCACATGGTCTGCCCCTTGTTATCTTTACATCTCCAGCTCTTGGCGTAGTACCTTGGTGTGAAAGAAATGTTGTATAGGGTATTCAAAGTGTATGGTTTGAGGTGTGGGTGATCAGTTCCTCATTACTGGATTAAAGAGCTGTATCAGGGGTTACCTTAATAATATGGTCACTTATGGGGTACCTGGGTGGCTCAGGCAGTTAAGCGTCCAACTCTTGATTTCAGCTCAAGTCACAATCTCAGCATTGTGAGATGGAGCCCAGCATCAGGCTCTGCACTGGGCGTAGAGCCTGCTTAAGATTCTCTCTCTCCCCCTGCACCCCCACCAACTCACATGCACATACTCTCTCTCTTTCTCAAACAAACAAACAAACAAACAAAACTTAATAATATAGTGACCTACATTTCCACATGGTCATGGACGAGAGGATGGGAGTTTTGCCCACAATAGGCACTTGTCTGTGGCGGGGAGTGGCAGAACAGCAGTTAATAGCATGGGCTTAGAGTCAGAAAGACCTGGATTTATGCCCGACTCTGCTACCGACAAGCTGGATGACCTTTCTGAGCATCCACATTCTCATTTCTAAAATGGCACTAATAATTGCTGGAATGGTACTGCTGGAAAAATTAAACTAGACAACAAATACGAAGAGTTCAGAACAGGGCACACAGGGGTGCCTGGGTGGCTCAGTCGGTTAAGCGTCCGACTCTCGATTTTGGCTCAGGTCATGATCTCAGGGTTGTGAGATTGTGAGATCGAGCCCCATGTTGGCTCAGCATGGGGTCTGCTTGAGTTCCTCTCTCCCTCTGCTCCCTGCCCTGCACACGCTCCCTCCTTCCCTTTCTCTCTCAATACAATCTTTAAAAAAAAAAAATGGGTGCCTGGGTGGCTCAGTCGGTTAAGTGTCTGCCTTCAGCTTGGGGCATGATCTCGGGGTCCTGGGATCAAGCCCCACATCAGGCTCTCTGCTCAGTGGGGAGTTTGCTTCTCCCTCTCTCTCAAATAAATAAATGAAATTAAAAAAAAAAAAAAAAAAAAAAGAACCCGGACACACAGTAAACGCTCAACTCGTGGTGGCTATTATTATTAGAATGGCCCAAGAAGGTATGTCAAGTGTTCAGTATTTTACCTGGCACACAAAAGGTGCTCAATAAGTAAGAGCGCTGATTATCAGCAGCTACATCTACTTTGGTCAGCAGAAGGTTTACGATTTCACAAAAACAATGAGCTGGCAAAGCTGCTATCTTGGATGCCACTTCTCCCATGTGCATCTCTTTTGTTGGTC